>NC_056726.1:479245210-479312710 GCF_019279795.1 Protopterus annectens | reverse complement strand
TGGCACAGCATGAAGCATCAGAGACTATCCATGTGCAACTAACAGTGGGTAAAACTGCCTTCCAGTTTATAGCCTGCTACAGACGACCCTCCCAAACCCAGGAACCCCACTCGGCCTTCCTGAGAACACTGGAAAATATGAAGGTCTCTCCAAACACCATTATATTGGGCGACTTCAACTACCCAAACATAGACTGGGAGCATTATTCTAGCTCCAACACCCTAGCCCAAAGGTTCCTAGAATTTATAAACTCAAATGCTATGGAACAACTTGTTACCACTCCCACAAGAGGGGAAAACATACTGGACCTGATCATCACCAACATGGGGACTCTATGCTCCAGACCAGAAGTGTATCTCTCACTGGTAAGATCAGACCATAATCTAATCTCACTGGATATTCACATCCTGACTCCACCCCCTGCCCTGAAAACCACAGTGAAAAACTTCTCTAAAGCAAATTTCACACTCCTCAAAACCGAGGTGGAATCCTTCAAAGCCCCCGGGCCTGTGGAAAATACGGCCCAGACTGCAGAATACTTTATAAACGCATTCTATGAACACCTTCAGGAATGCATGGATCATGCAATCCCAAATAAAACCAAGACCCAGTCCTCCAAAGGCAGACGTCCTGTCTGGTGGACCCCAGCCATAAACAAACTATACAATAGAAGGAGGAAGCTATTACATGATAGAGCAAAATCCCAAAAGGAAGGCATCTCTGATCAGTATTAGCAAAACTACGGGCACTCATAAAATCGTCTAAGGCCAGCTTTGAGAGAAAAATTGCACAGGACACTAAGGATAATCACAAGGCTTTCTTTAGTTATGTTAGGAACCTGGGTGGGAATTCCCAGATATGCTCAGAATTAGTCCAAAATGACAAAAAATACACCGAACCCACAGACATTGCCAACATCCTAGCTGACAGGTTCAGCGCAAACTTCTCCCCCCCCCTCCCCACCAAAAGGGCAAATATCTATCCCAGCAGAGTGCTGCCCCCCTGACATCTCAGATGCTCAGGTAAGAGCTGCCCTCTCCAAAACAAAAAACACAGCATCAATGGGACGAGACGGTGTCCCGGGCTGCATCCTACATGAACTCCAAGATAAACCCAAACATAAAACTACTCTTCAATCTCAGCCTTACTACAGGATATGTACCCAAAGAGTGGCGTACAGCAACAGTGGGCCCTCTCCACAAAGGTGGTGCCTCAATGGATCCTGGAAACTATCGCCCCATAAGCCTGACTAGCTTGGTCTGCAAAGCTATGGAAAGGATCATCATGGACCTCATAAATAAAGATATTGGGGATCTACAGACACTGGATCCTACCCAGTTCGGCTTTGTTAAGGGCAGATCCTGCCTCTTAAACCTGGTTGATTTCTTTGAAACAGTCACCAAGGCCATTGACGAGGGGAAGGTGGTCCACACAGCCTACCTGGAACTCGCAAAAGCCTTCGACACAATACCCCACTCAGGCATTATAGATAAGCTCACCAGCTTAAATATAAACCCCTATGTCACTAGATGGGTTGCAAACTGGCTCAAGGACAGAACCCACATGGTTAGAATTGCTGGAGCCATGTCAGACTCCAAACCAGTTACAAGTGGAGTCCCACAAGGCTCAGTCCTGTGACCTTTCTTGTTCGGTATATATTTCTCGGAGGTACAGGCCAACACAGAAGGACTGTGGCTGACCAAGTTCGCAGATGACTGCAAACCGGGTGCCATAATTGACTCTCCAGCCAACACAAGCATCCTCCAAAAGGGCCTCATAGAAACAGACAACTGGTGCCACAGCCATGGCCTCACGCTAAACGCCAAAAAGTGTATAGTCATCCCCTTTGGCAAAAACAAAGTTCCCACAAATTACCACATAGGTGGTAATCCATTAAGTACAGAAGAAGTAATTAGGGACCTGGGGACCCAAGTTGATAGCAATCTCTCATTTGACAACCACGTGGCCAAAGGGGTTAGAAAAAGAAAAACATTTTATATAGCCCACCTAATCATGAAGGGATTCACATCTAGATCAGGGGAGGTCATCGTGCCTCTTTACTCATCCCTCATCAGGCCCATGATTGAGTACAATGCCCCTTTTGGGATGTACCTTACCAGACACCTGCAGCAACTGGAAAGACCCCAAAAGTACCTCACCAAGAGGATCAAAGTGCTCAAACAGATGCCATATGCTGCCCGGTGAAAGAAACTCCAGCTCTACTCAGTGGCATACCGCCTGCTCAGAGGCGATCTGTGCCTGACGTATAAAGCCATGTCCAACCTGGAATTAATGGACATGCTGCACCTCAGAAAATCCAAATACCATCGAGCTATGCGCTCGAGAGACTTGAACCTCAGCACTGAAATAAATTGGACATGCTGGAGGGACAGATTCATAACCCAGAGGCTCCCTTCACTCTGGAATAAAATCCCAGTCCAGGTTAGGCAGAGTCCCTCATTGACTCTCTTCAAGAGGAATCTTGATGAGTGGATGGAAGATCGTAGGTTTACCCCGGGTATCACTTCTGTGTCACTGTTAGACAGAGGCACAGTATACTAACCTCGAAAAAGGGCATAGCAAAATTAATTTAAAATGGGTGGCGAAAGCCAAACACACTCTGGCTAGGCTTATAAATGCCCTAGGGCAGATAGCCTAGTATGAACCTATGAACCTATGAACCTATAATATGAACTCAGGAAAATTTCTGAGAGATCCTCAATCTCTCCTTAAATCAATCAGTTTCCCAATCCAAGGCATCAATTTGATTGTAGTAGACGTCCATGGTTTTATGTATACCATGATTTTAAATGCCTATTCTATTAAAATGCTGAATGCTACATTGATATTTTACATGAGGCAAGCCCATTAAACTTGACCAGGCATGCAGGAAGCTTCACCCTGCCTCCCCTGTTACCCCTATTAATTAAAAAAAAAACTGAAGTTTGCAAACTTCAGGCTAATAAGTAAAAAAAAAAAAAAAAAAAAAAAAAAGAAAATATTTGATGGAGAGGATCCATACAGTCATGGTCTGCTGAAAAGTAACAAGATGAATTAAAGAAATAGGTATGACTAAATGATTCACAAAGAGACAATGCAATCATATTGCAACAGTCTAATCTGATGGACTTTTATCCAGTAGTACTCCCATGAGCTTTATGGGGTGTACAGCACTTTTAGATTATCAATTTATGTCTTGTTTCCTGTTCAGGAAAATTACCACCTCTGATGTTAGACACCTGTCAAGGGAGCCCACAGTGATGCAGCAGTTAGTGTTGCCGCCTCACAGCAAGAGGTTGTCTGGTTCGATTCTCTGCTGGGGTGCCTTCTGTGCAGAGTTTGCATGTCCTCCCACTGGTTGCGTGGGTTTCCTCCAGGTGCTCCGGTTTCCTCCCACATCCCAAAGGCATGCTGTAGGTGGATTGGATACTGTAAATTGGCGCTAGGTGTGAGTGTGTGCATGTGTGTGCCATCTGTGGAAGGTTGGGCACCGGGCTGGCAACTCGAAAATGTAAAACTCCACTGCCAATCATTATGCGGACTGTTGCTCTGCTGTAGTGACCACTAAACAGGATAAGCCAAAAAGAGATGATGATGTTAGACACCTCTCAGATGCAGTTTCAGAACAAGAGTATGAAGTGAATGGTTCAATCAGTTTGCCCTCCTTTAGGGATAGCCTTTTTTACTGCAAAGCTTTTGGCATACATCTATAAACTGCCCCTTACTAGAGTTATTTGTACATCTTAGCAACATGCACTTATTGTCCTTCTTCCCAAGTATTCCAGCCTTTAGTTACCATTAACATTCAGTCCCATGCCAGATTTGTCCATGATAGCAAGGTTACTTGAACGTTTACTATACAATCAGATACTTCAGTCTGCTTCCTAATTTGGCATCATTTCCAAGTCTTATGAGCCTTAGGAGTTTTAGGAGTGATGGGAGTGCTATCACTGCCCTTCTGTCCGTTACTGATGATACAACACATGCATACATACATATATATCTGTACATGTACACACACACACACACACACACACACACACACACACACACACACACACACACACAAAAGTACACACTTATTGGGCAATGCTTAACTAAAAGAATATTTGACACTGATGATAATTTTTCACTGATTGCTTAGCTGGAAAATACCTTTTAATGCTGGCTGTATTAGTTAATCCTGAGGTTATTTAAGTCGCAGGACAGTACTGGGAAGTATCTTGTATGAGTCTTTCAGGGATCCATTCTCCAGCCTCTTCTTCTTTACTGTATATAAATCACTTCACACTTGTTCTTTCTGAACTTAAAGGAACTTTTCAGGTAGATGAAGTGATGTTCTTAGGTTGCTGATAAAACTTAGTGTAATTTGATATTTATAAGGTGTGGTATTGTTTCCATTCAGAAATGTTATTGGCAAATGCTTGCAAAACTCATATTATTCTCTGTGGAACCCTAACGTGCTTGCTATTTCATCACCGATTTTCATCACTGATCCTTCTCAACATCATTTTTTCACATCAGTGTTAAATATTATGGAATTTGGTTGGACACTCCCTCTTCCTTCAGTTAAGAACCATTAAGGTAACCTATAAACAGTAAGCTATTTTGTCCTGATGCCAGGGCTGCTATTGCAAACAGAATGCTTACTCGGAATTTTGAAGTGGAACTCTTTTGTATACTCATGTCCAGCACTGTTTGTAGGTCACATGAAAAGTCTGTAATTTCGTATTGCTGTCTTGTATTAGACAGCATCTATGTATTTCCTTGACTAAGGTGTAGTGACTTTAGTTCAACGATATACACCCCTTCCAGCTTTTTTCTACAAATTAAAGTATCCAATGGCCAACGGTATGCCAGTTGATTATTTTCTTGACTCACTCACATCCTACAGTAATGCTGAAATTATATCCTTAAGAGTGAAATTTATTATTGCATTTGGAGTAAAATATTTTTTTAAGCTTCACCCTGTTGTTCAGAACTTGCTTCTTGCTCAGGATAAGAATAATTTCAGGCTAATTTGGTATTCAGAGTGAATCCCTTAATCAAAGATAAACTGTAGCAAACAAAGATTGCAGTTTATGCAAACATGCAAAATGAGATTCATAGGCAAGTTTAGCCACAATGAGGAAGACCTTGTTAATGATTAATGTGCATTGTGGAAATGGAGTCACCTATATACATAAAAAGGCGAAAGGGAAAAGTGCCCCTTTAGAAGGGGGGGGGGGGCAGGAAACACCGACGGAGAAAGAATGATGCTGATGGAAAATGTCTTCAGGAATCTGATAAAGAACTGATTACAAATGATGTTGGACTGATTGTGAATTTATCTACCCATTGCTTTACAGATGCAGAACAAGAAGTACTAAAGAAAGGCTTAACTTATGTACCATCACATTTCTTGTCTGAATATGATATATGCATGCATATAAAGAATTTTAATAGAACATTGAATTTGAAATATTTTTTCACACTAGAAGTGAATCTACTACTGTCTTGTTTCACAATTTTAGGTTTAGAAAAAGTACTTTTATGCCTCCCTATCATCCTAGGATTAAGCTTTTTGAAGATGCTGTATTACGGGATTTACACAGTAATCAGTGTTATATATTTAAACAGCATGGTGACAACTTGTCTAAAAAAGAGCAGGTGGGACTTAGTTAAGTAATATTAAAGATTTAGTGGTACTAAAGGCCGACAAGGGTGGGGCAACATTAGTTTGGGAGACAGCAGAGTATATCAAGGAAGCTTCAAAACAGCTTAATAATGGTAGGTTTTATTATAAACTACCTTTGGACCCTACAGCTGATTTTAAGCAGAATATAAATAATATACTTTGGGAATTTAAAATGAAAGGCTATATTTCAGATACCTTATGTAAAGAGTTAATGGTACAGAATCCAAAACCACAATTTTTCATATTCTTCCAAAAATACATAAGAGTGTTCAGCCCCCACCAGGTAGACTTATAATATCAGGCCGTGGTTCTTTGACAGAACCAATTTCCATGTATTTGGAAAGTCAGTTAAAGCCTTTACTGCATCTTGTTAGAGCAAGGTTAAAGGATTCCACTGAATTTTTGGCATCAATGAATGATTTACAAGTAACACAAGAATCTCACATGTGTACATTAGATGTACAGTCTCTTTACACCAGCATCCCACATAATGGTGGAATAACAGCTTTAAATTTTTGGTTTGTAGAATATGGGCGATATTCAACAGAACACTGTTGATTCTTGTTACAGCTAGTTCAGATAGTATTGGAACATAATGTCTTCTTTTTTGATAAGGAAGGTTATCTTCAAGTAAAGGGGACAGCTATGGGCACTACTTTTGCCACAGTGTATGCTGATCTCTTTATGGGTTACATTGAATATATTTTGATCTATAATGAAACTAACCCATTTAAAGAAGACTTAAAGATGTGAAGGTGCTTCCTAGATGACTACTGGGCAATTTGGTCTGGGTCTTTAAGTGGAGAAAATTTGTTGATTATTTGAACTCAAACAAGTTTGGCATTTCATTTGTGGATAGGATTGAACTTTCCACTATTGATTTTTTGGGTGTCCATGTCACCAAGGCAGTTGTTGGAACTATGGTGACTGAATTATATAGGAAACTTTTCACTAGGAATGTTCTACTTGAAGCAGACAGCTGTCACCCTAAACACACGGTAATGAACATACCTAAGGCCCAATTTCAAAGACTGAGACAAATATGCAGTGATGAATCAGATTATAAGATGGATTTTGAAAAATGGGGGATAGATTTTTCTAAAGGGATTATAATAAAGCTAAAATAGAAAAGGAGAAAGAACAAGCTCTTAGGTTAAAAAGGGAATTTATACCAAATGTGATTGGCTTGACAAAATGAATGGATGAATATTTTTGAATGGATGAACTGTGAGCTTTGGCCAGCTAAGACCTGCATGCAATCAACTGAATGCATAAGTGAAGCTAAGTAAATTTTTATCTGCACTTTTATCAAATAATACACGATTTAAAGTAATTTGTTTGTGTTGCATTGAGCAATATCTAGCTGGAAGTTGTGAGACTGTTTTTCAGTAGGTCTTATACAAGTGGTATTTTCAGTTAAGGCTTGTTAAAAAACCTGCATAGCCAGTGATAAGTGGGGGTAGTTTCCTTCATTGTTATTCAGTTTCTGTCTTATACAAGTGGTACAGTGATTTATTTTTTGTTTAAACTGTGAGCTTTGGCCGGCTAAGACCTGCATGCAATCAACTGAACGCATAAGTGAAGCTAAGTACATTTTTATCTGCACTTTTATCAAATAATACACGATTTAAAGTAATTTGTTTGTGTTGCATTGAGCAAAATTTAGCTGGAAGTTGTGACTCTGTTTTTCAGTAGGTCTTATACAAGTGGTATTTTCAGTTAAGGCTTGTTAAAAAACCTGCATAGCCACTGATAAGTGGGGGTAGTTTCCTTCATTGTTATTCAGTTTCTGTCTTATACAAGTGGTACAGTGAATTATTTTTTGTTTAAACTGTGAGCTTTGGCCGGCTAAGTCTTGCATGCAATCAACTGAACGCATAAGTGAAGCTAAGTAAATTTTTATCTGCACTTTTATCAAATAATACACGATTTAAAGTAATTTGTTTGTGTTGCATTGAGCAATATCTAGCTGGAAGTTGTGACTCTGTTTTTCAGTAGGTTGCCACCCACCCTCCCTGTTTTTGTCTTGGTGTTAATCTTGGTGGCTTTGAAACTGCCCGCCCCTCTTGTAAATTTGCACTTGGATACTCCTCCTGGGCCCATCTCATTTGCTCACTCAAAAAAAAAAAAAAAAAAAATGTATCTGCTTTTACTGTATTTTTGTTTCTTCCTACTTTATTTTGCTTTTGCGTCATCTTAAAAGTACTCAATTGTATTTATTACTGCTTGGTGTAACTCATTCTAAGCCTTTTAGTTTAAGCACTTGGGCTTCAGACCAGTTGTTTACATTAAGAAGGTTTGTGGTCTGCACTGTAGTGGCAGGACAGGTAGCTTACATCCTTCTAAGTTGGGAACTGCTGAGTGAGGGCTCAGTGTTTGTTATTCTAAAAGTGTATTAATTCTGGTTTAAGCACTTGGGCTTCAGGCCAGTTATTTTACATTAAGAGGGTTCGTGGTCTGCACTCTTGTGGGAGGAGAGGCTGGACTCTGCCCTTCTGAGCTGGGAATTTCTGGTTAAAGGCTTATAGTGCCTGCATATTTGAACTGCTTCTTACTGAAATTGGTACACCTTGTTTGCTGTAGCATAGACTAGATCCAGGCCTACTGAATCTAGCTTTGTTTGTATGCTTGTTTGCTTGTTATTTCCTGAAACGCTAATTCCACCTAAAACGCGGCTTTTCAGCGCTTCTGTAGATCCCTAGTGATATCTGCATTGCTTACTGTACTTATTTCCTTGTTTCACTTGAAAGAAAGTTACTGTTTGTCATTTTTGCATTTAAGTTACCTGTAACACATTGCATTTAAGTTACCTGGCACTTGCTCACTAAAGCAATTATATAAGTCAGCACTAAAAAATTAAAAGCACTACACCCTCACAAACTCCCCTTGAGTACCTTGTTCCCCATTGGCCCTTTTTTCAATTATAAAGGAATTCCCAATACTATTCTAGCATGTCCAAAGGTCAGTTGTCAATCTCCTCTCCGGTCCAGCTGGTGAATCTGGGAATCTTGAGGCAATGTTACAACTGCCTCATGTACACAGACAACCCTCTCCTCCTCCCAACAAATTCCAACACATGTGAGAAAATGCAACCATATAGCCAAACTGGAGGCTAAGCTCTCTCAACTCAGTACTGGCATAACCAGTCAGGAGGAGAAGGAAACCACACTCACTACAATTCCAGTCTCACATAGACCTACCACGACAGCAAACCAAACACATAAACACACAAAAACATACTCGGAGGCTCTAAATAAAAATCTGCCTAAGCAGCAGAGACCTCCAAAGCAGACACCCAAGCAACCGCTACCCCAAAACAAAACACGTGCAACACATAGCCAAGGGAGCCCGCAGGATTTTTTGCAGGGGGGTGCAAACCCAGAGCCCCACCCACATAGCTCACCCCGCCCCCTGCCAACACAGCCCCACCCAAGTCCACCCACCCAAGCCTCGCCCACACAGCCATTCCAGTGTCCCATTACTTGGCTATTTCTCCCCATTTACTGTAGACACTGTTCAAATCTGTGTGCATACTGTTTTATGCTTTAGTTCTACAATGATTACAGGCAGTTGGATTTAATTTACAACTTTTATTTCAAACATTATAGCCCAAACACTGAGACATTTACTAAACCTAAACAAAGCAATAGTCTTACAATGAAAACAGACTTGGCATTAAAGCTTCTCTACTTTTGAAACTCACATTCAATGAAACAGCATTGAAACCCACATTCAAAGAAAATGCATCTGACCAGTGGCAGGTTATTTACCTTTGAACTGTTTTCAAGCAATAGGCTCCTTGCACACCGTTAGGGCCATGCACAAGTTATTAGATTTACCTGATTGTATTAATTATAATATATAATTGAATTATATCCCTTGTATTATACAGCAGCACTTGTTTGAGTGACTCTGCTGAAGTAAAAGTAATCTGAATAATTCCACATTAAAGATATCTGAAACTAATGAAGATGTTGTTGCTGTATATTTCAGTGTTTCATTTACAAATTCAGTGCCTGTTGCCGTCAAAGAATAAATTGCCTATGTTAAATTAAAAAAATGGTAAGCTGGTATATTGCAATAGAAAATGGATGACAAGCTGAAAAACAGGTTCATAGTTATTAGGCATCTCATCCAAAGGAGGGCATCCTGAGGACTGCAACATACAAATGTATATGCTGTAGGAATAGAACCTCAAGCCTTTACATTAAGATGCAAGTATTCTACTTGTGGTGCTACTAACATAGCTTTAAAACGTTATACCACAATAGAGATACCATTTGCTAAACAAAACAGTTGCACATTGTAAATAGACTTGGCATGAGCAGCAGTGAACTTAGCTTCCTTAAAACTCACAGTTCCTTGAAAATGCACTTGAAAATTCCACCTGTTAACTCTAACTTGGGCATTTCACTTTCTCACAAACATACCATACCCTCAAGGCCTCAACCTTAGTGCAAGAAATCTGGACAAAGCCTAAAATAAATAGGGACAGATTATAAATATGGCTCTCAGAAACTTAGAAAATTGCAAGAGTAACAGGATTTGTGTTGGTATGCATTTTTCTAAATGACATGACATCTAAAACTGAAATGTCTCATTTAGCAACTTCAATCCTTTTAGGAGGAATATGGGGCAAAAATCTGGACAGCTGAGGGGTATGCTACCTCCCTCTAATACACACACCAAATAATTCTGGTCAGACAAATTAGTTCTGGGAAGGTTGCACTGAACGGCACCGTGCTTGAGCTGAAGTGGGTGAAATCCTGGTAGCCAGTGATAACTGATCTGCAGCTCAGCATTGTGGAGCATTAAAGCATTTTTAGCAGAGCATTGTTTCATCACTACCTATTGTGTTTGCACATAAGCTGTAGTTATTTTAAACATTTGCCTTTTTGATTACTACAGAGTACATTTACCCACCAGAGCTATTGTGTTTTGACTTCAGTGTGGAGCTAGTTGTTGCAGGGCTTGGCTTTTAAATAAGGTAGCAATGCTTATTTACCATATACCATTAAAGCCACCCTGACCCAACTACAAGTGTACTAACACACAGACACTGCTATAAGACACTGGTCTGCAATAAAATGTAATGAGCTTCTGAAAATACTGTAATCCTGTCCTTTTATTACAATGAATATAAAATACTTTGAAATAAGGTAAAAAAGCTCATAATCTTAGACCGACAAAACTACTTTTCCACACTTCAAAATAATGAAATCAAACCCTCAGAAATTTTGGAAAGGTATCTCTACTCTACTTAACCCCAGCAAACCAGATACCCCTACCCCAGACCCAAACGCTCCTGACCAAGACTTGGCTACCCAATTTAACTCTTTTCATTGAATCCATTTCCAAATTAACGCCATCTTTCTCTAACACCACTACACTGCTACTACTTCCTCATTCCCATCTACTAACTCCCATCCCTCCACTCCTCCTACTACTTCATCAGCTTCATCTGCCCCTAATTCTCCCTCTTCACACTCCTTTTTCTCATTTAAACCTATACCCAACTTCTACTATAAAGAAATTCCTTATGAAACTGAAGCCATGCACCAATGCTCCTGATAACATCCCTTCTTACTTTCTTGGCAAAGCTGCTGAAGCAATCGCTTACCCTATTAGCATTTTAATCAACTGCTCGATCCAAGAATGTATAGTACCCCAAGTCTGGAAAAGGGCCTTTATCATACCTCTACATAAAAGGTGGCAACAACAACAATGTTACTAATTTCCGCCCCATCGCTATTCTGTCCCCCATCTCTAAACTCCTAGAAAAGTGTATCCAACTACAACTCCTTCCACATCTCTTAAATAATCACCTACTAACTCCCACACATGGAGTCAGACCACATCATAGCATTATGACCGCCCTCCTCTCCTTCCTTGAAACTGTAAATAAAGCCCGCGACTCTGGCCAAATTGTTTTTACCCTACTACTCGACCTCTCTAAGGCCTTTGACACACTCTCACAGCCTGCTACTAACTAAACTTTACCCATCTCCCTCCTCCTTGAACTGGTTCTCCAGCTACTTATCTAACAGATCTCAAGCAGTCAAATGGAAAAAGGCCACCTCCTCATTTCTAAATACTCCTACTGGGGTACCCCAGGGCTCTATACCGAGTCCCCTTCTCTTAAATATATTTATAAATGATTTCATAACTCTATCCCATTCTCAGACATCATCCAATATGCCGATGATTCTGCTATTATGTGAGCTGCCACCTCTATACCCTCACTCCTAAAACTGACTCAAGATGCTTTTACAACAACTGAGCAATGGATGAAAAGGAATCACCTAGCACTCAATGCCTCTAAAACCAAATTAATGTTATTCATCCCCTCTAAGGCAACTTCTTTCAATATAAACACATTCCACATCTCTAGACAAAATAATCTACTCCTGGAACTGGTGTCAGAGACCAAGTTACTTGGGGTCCAAATTGATACCAGCTCAAATTCAACTCCCACCTACAGTTAAATATCAAGAAAACCCGGTATGCTTTACCGACAAAATCATTACCTTACACCTGCTACCAAAATCACCCTCTACCTCATTTCTTATCCCCTTCCTTCTCTATGGAGCTCCACTCCTAACTAATCTACAGACCTCTCTAAAAACACAACTTTCCTCTTGCTACAACAAAATTGCCAAGTTCGCTACCAACCACAAGTCCTCCACCCACCACTGTTCCTCTCTCCAAAACTAAAATGGCTAGAGCTACCCAGTTATCTCACATATACTCAACTAAATCTTGCACATAAGCTCATTTTCAACCCCTCCCTTTGTCCCTCCCTTTCATCAGCCTTTAAAATGCACCTTCCTGCAAGAGTATCAAGATCCAACAATCAAAATCTATTAGAAGTATATAAACCAACTAGTCCCCAGGCAAAATCTTCTCCTTGCATGCCTTTGGAACTCCCTACCACCTTCCATTCGCACCACCCCCAACCATTTTATATTTAAAAGATCTCTTCACTCACATCTAGTATCCCAGTGGGAATGCTCTTGCTCCCACACCACATAACACTTGCAAACTCCATCTTCTTTCTTCCTCTGTTTCCTCCTGCAACTTTCCTAATTACCCACCCTAACTCATACATATTATTATTCCTAGAATAATCAGAAAGAATATACTAGGCCACACTTCAAGTATTGTTTCCCTAATACGTTATTGCTTCTCAGTACTTTTGTGCATTGCTTCCTAATATGTTATTATTCCTCAATATTGTCATGAAATGCTTCCAAATATGTTATTTCTCAGTGCTTTTGTGCTAAATTTCCCTTTAGTCTGTATTACCTATTAATTTCATCACTAGATTGTACTCGCTCTAGTTGTATTATTTTCAAATTGTTATTTCTTGTATGATTAACTTCTGTGTAATTGTATAATTTGTATATCTATTAATAACCTACTTAGTTTTGGAGCTTTTCTCCCCAGGACTCCATTGAAAATGGGTTCATTTGGCCCAATGGACTATCCTGGCAAACCAACTGCAAATAAAATAAATAAAACTGTCATATGCATTTCAATACCCAAGGCTTATACATTATCTAGTCATGTAAATATTCTCTGCATGGCAACAACGAAAAGGCTTTCAATGCTGGTAATTCTTTAACAATATACTTACTAAAGCTTACTTGCATCTTACAATATCCGACAAGCTTACTAAAGCTTACTTGCATCTTACAATCTCCGACAAGCTTACCTGATGTTCATTAAACCATGGCTACTTAAACAGAGCAACAGGGCACTGTGACAGCATACAGTTCCAGAATAAGAAGCATAAATCAACAGTACAAAAATCTGATAGAAAACCAGAACATTTTGCAAAATCAAGGACAGATGAAAAGCCACGGTCGATTTGTGATCTACTTTGGATGGGGGAATACTCTGCACATTTACACTGCATAACTGCTCCTTGCCTTCCATGGACACATCCAGAGCCACTACAATGGGGAGAGTGGGGTGCAATAAGTATGTCACAATTTGAAATGTCTCTGGCAATAAGTATGTCACAATTTGAAATGTCTCTGGCTGACAGTGATGGCTCTGACACTCATACCTCTCAACTTCAGAGCAAGAAATCTGGACAAAGCCATACATAGAACTAGAAGTGTGACAAGCCCAAAAATAAGGCCAATTTTAAATATTGCTCTTATAACTTAAATAGAACAGGTAGATCTTGCATTAGTACAAGTTTTCTGAAGGGTATGAAATCTGAAACTCAAATGTCTGCCATTATTTTCTAACTTCAATCTTTAATGACTTGCCACTAATTTGCCAGAAAAACACAATTTTATGAAAACGGACCAAAATGTGATGCAAAATACCTGTCAAAAAGGGACACCTTTTAATATTAACAGTTAACTTGAAGCAGCTAACAAAATAAGAGCATCCACATGCATTTCTGAAATAAAGGTAATCTATAAGTGATCATTACAGTTATATATAATTGTAAACCCTCCACATTTTCTTCCAAAATTGCCATTTTGGAGGAGGGATTATTAGGGAGAGCAACATTTTGAGCCAGAATTGGGGACAATTGAGATGTTTGGATATTCCTAATCTACAAAGTGATTTGCACGTACCTCTCAACCTCTTAATGCAGGAAATCTGAACAAGGCCAAATATATTGGGGAACATACAAACACTACTAAAAATTGCTCTTGTATAAACGTAAAGACAGTCTTGCATTAGCATGCATTTTTCTGAAGGTTATGACATCTGAAACTCAATGTCTGTCATTTAATGGCTTCATTCCTAAATGATTTGCTAGAAAATCACAAATTTGAGAACAAACCAAAAATAAGCAGCAAATATCTATTCATTCTGCAAAGATATGGACAACTGAGAGGTATAGTTCAACCGGGGCTGTCTGAGCTTGCTACCCCCCCTCACAAAATCATGGTCAAATGGGCCTCCCCCCTGCAGCCATTCCAATGTCCCATTTATCATAAACACTAATGTGCATACTGCTTCACTTCTGCGATGATTTAGGATTTCATTTGAAAGTTTTATTTTGCATTTTACAGCACAAACCCTAATACATATCTGTTAAAGCAATGCAGTCTCACAATGAAAATAGACCAACATTAAAACTTCTCTGCTCTTGAAACTCGCATGCATTGAAACAGCACTGAAACCCACTTTCAGAGAAAATACATTTTGCCAATGGCAAATATTAACTCTGGGCTGTCTACAAAATCATAGGCCCCTCGAACATAACATACACATGCTCTTCGATACACCTTCCTGACTGTATTACATTATATTCCTTGTACAATACAGTACAGTTGTTAGAGGGCATTTTAAATTTATTGTTTTGAACATTTTTCCAGTAAACAATGAAACAAAAAGCATCCACTAATGACAAAACTGCCCAATTCAGAACATTTCCATCATAAAAAGTCTACTCAAGTCCACCAGTATCAGTAAAAAATATACACAATCTCTGAAGTAGTAAACTCCACATTGAAAAAATTTGTAACTAATAAAGAGGTTGCTGCTAGCAAACACTTTATTTGTAGATAAGTGCCTGTTACTCTTGAAGAATAAATTGCTTTTGTTGCATGCAATAAAAAAATGAAAAGCTAGTAATACCGCAATAGGGAATGGATAGCAAACTGTTAACAGGTTCATAGTTACTAGGTATCTTTGCCAAAAAGACTGCAGCATCCACCCCCTTTACAACACAATACAGCATCAGCAATGCATTTACCTACTGTGGGAGTAGAACCCACAGCCTTCAGCATCTAAAGCAAGTACACTATCTGTTGTGCTATTAACAATGCAAGCAGACTAAACACAAGCAGCACTAAACTTTTGCTCCCCTGCAGCTCTCAGCTCCTTGTAAAATCTACTCCGACACCCAGCTGTATCTCTGAACTTTTCAGCACAAGAAATCTGGAAAAAGCCAAAATTTATTGGGGGGGGACAAAAGGCCAAAAACTAGGGACACATTTTAAACATTGCTTGTATAATGTTTGAAAGTTGCTAGAATAAAATGCTGCGTTACCACCATACATTTCACTGCCACGTCTTGAACCCAGGGGACCCGTGCAAAACAGTCAGAGCAACATACCACTACGCCAAATAAACTGTTTTGTGAAAGAGGAAGACTGAAACTTAAATAGCTACCATTTAGTGAATTCAGTTCTCACCATAGCACAGCTGTCAGCCTCTTAGCACAAAAGACCTGAACAAAGCCAATAATGGGTGACTACTACAACCACCAAACATTCAGTGAATTCAGTTCTCACCATAGCTCTCAACCTCTTAGCAAATAACACCCGGACAAAGCCAGTAATGGGAGAATATAGCCCCCAAACATATTCAGTGAAATCAGTTCTTACCATAGCTCTCAACATTAGCAAAAAACCTGGATGAAGCCAATAAATACCTGAACAAAGCCAATACTGGGTGAATACAGCCCTCAAACATATTCAGTGAATTCAGTTCTTACCATAACTCTCAACCCTAGCACAAAACCTGGACGAAGCCAATAATGGGGGGGGGGGGATACAGTCCCAAACACAGGGATACATTTCAAATATCCATCTTGTACACTTAGAAAATAAAGAATAAAAGCTTTTGTTAACATACACTTTCTGAAGAATATGAAGTCTGACAAGTGTCCATTTTTTTTAACTTTTGTTAACCAGGAAAGTCTGACTTTGAAAAAAAAAAAAAAAAAAAAAAGCTAAGTTTTAGTAGAGGCCCAGGGAGAAACACTCCAGACAGCCAAGAATAAAACCAGAGAACATGTAGCTGTCAGGCAACAAGGACACAAATGCAGAAACCACAGATTTTATGAGGAACAGAAAAAGTATGAGGGAAAATCCTGCAACATTTTCACAAATGGTGGTGGGTAGGGAATTCAGGCTCTTGCCACTTGGGCCCAAGGTACAGGGTTCAAGCCTTATTCACTACCCACCACCATGTACACCTGGGGCATTTCACACACACACACACACACACACACACACACACACACACACACACACACACACACACACACACACACACACACCTCTGAAAGTGCCCCATCTTCCTTCCGTTCGTTTCCACACACACACTACCTGAAAGTGCCCCATCTTCCTTCCTTCCGTTCGTTTCTGCTAAGTGTCCGGTCCTGCTCCCATCTTCCGTTTCACACACCTAAGTGTCAGGTCCCGCTCCCATCTTCTCTCTTCCAGTCGTCAGGTCCCGCTCCCATCTTCCAGTCGTCAGGTCCCGCTCCCATCTTCCGGTCGTCAGGTCCTGCTCCCATCTTCTCTCTTCCTGAAAGTGCTGCCGCTTGCTAGGTCCTGCCTGTGTGAGTTCCCGCTCACAAACCTTAAACTGACAACGATGATGTCAGCACGCCTGCGACTGGACTATTTGGACTCCTTCTTAAAGGAGAATGTGCGTAAAAAAAAAAAAACTTTTTTTTTTAATTATCTAGCCGTAGCCGATTCCAGGGGGGTGCAAGTGCACCCCCTTGCACCTGTCTGCGGGCGCCCTTGCACATAGCTCACAAAGCCAGTGTGCCGAACAGTCACAGCCGTTAAGGCTAAACAACACACCCGATACACTTGTAATAGGTGACTTTATCGTCAGGCACACTGACGTCCCACTCACCGGGCTGAACAAGAAGACGGTCACGGTGAGCTGCCTGTCGGGTGCTAGGATCCGCCACATAACACAAGCACTCAGGTCACTCCAAGGCAAGTACAAATATGACTCAGTCATTGTCCATGCTGGTGTGAATGACCTGAGACTTACCTCCCTGGACTACATGAAAAGAGACATAGAGGAGCTCTCTGAGCATGTAGCCCAGGCCGGTATGACCCTGACCTTGAGTAGCATCTTACCCTCACCAAGAATGATGCCACAATATGAAGACAAGATGATTAATTTCAACAATTGGCTTAAGTATTGGTGTCATTCAAAGGAGTTCCAATGCCTGTCAGCCTGGGATGACATGCTCGACAAGCCATGATGCTTCACTAGGGATGGCTTGCACCTGTCACCCCTGGGCTTTCGGATATTGGCATAGGCTCTTGCTACCCCCATAGTGCCTTTTTTAGGCAAGGATCAAAAGACAAACCCACCTCCATAGGTATCACAAGGGATAAGAAACTAAGAGTAATGCTACTCAACGCCAGAAGTCTAAACCTCAAGATGCATGCACTCAAAACTCTCCTTAGCATGGAGAACATCGATATCTGTGCAGTAACAGAAACCTGGTTCAAGGCTCCCAAGAGCACCCCAGCACTACCAGGTTATACCTCATACCATGCTTTTCGGCCCCAAAACTTGGACCGAACCAGAAAAGGAGGGGAGTATCAATATTTGTCAAAGATACCCACACCTCCAGGTTGGTGGCACAGCACAAAGCATCAGAGACTATCCATGTGCAACTAACAGTGGGTAAAACTGTCTTCCAGTTTATAGCCTGCTACAGACCACCCTCCCAAACCCAGGAACCCCACTCGGCCTTCCTGAGAACACTGGAAAATATGAAGGTCTCTCCAAACACCATTATATTGGGTGACTTCAACTACCCAAACATAGACTGGGAGCATTACTCTAGCTCCAACACCCTAGCTCAAAGGTTCCTAGAATTTATAAACTCAAATGCTATGGAACAACTTGTTACCACTCCCACAAGAGGGGAAAACATACTAGACCTGATCATCACCAACATGGAGACTCTATGCTCCAGACCAGAAGTGTATCCCTCACTGGTGAGATCAGACCATAAACTAATCTCACTGGATATTCACATCCCGACCCCACCCCCTGCCCAGAAAACCACAGTGAAAAACTTCTCTAAAGCAAATTTTACACTCCTCAAAACCGAGGTGGAATCCTTTAAAGCCCCCGGGCGTGTGGAAAATACGGCCCAGACCACAGAATCCTTTATAAACGCATTCTATGAACACCTTCAGGAATGCATGGATCATGCAATCCCAAGTAAAACCAAGACCCAATCCTCCAAAGGCAGACATCCTGTCTGGTGGACCCCAGCCATAAGCAAACTATACAATAGAAGGTGGAAGCTACTACATGATAGAGTAAAATCCCAAAAAGGGAAGGCATCTCTGATCAGTGTTAGCAAAAAACTACGGGCACTCATAAAATCGTCTAAGGCTAGCTTTGAGAGAAAAATTGCACAGGACACTAAAGATAATCAAAAGGCTTTCTTTAGTTATGTTAGGATCCTGGGTGGGAATTCCCAGATATGCTCAGAATTAGTCCAAAATGACAAAAAATACACCGACCCCACAGACATTGCCAACATCCTAGCTGACAGGTTCAGAGCAAACTGCTCCCCCCCTCCCCACCAAAAGGGCAAATATCTATCCCAGCAGAGTGCTGCCCCCCTGACATCTCAGATGCTCAGGTAAGAGCTACCCTCTCCAAAGCAAAAAACACAGCATCAATGGGACCAGACGGTGTCCCAGGCTGCATCCTACATGAACTCCAAGAAGAGCTAAACCCACACATAAAACTACTGTTCAATCTCAGCCTTACCACAGGATATGTACCCAAAGAGTGGCGTACAGCAACAGTGGGCCCTCTCCACAAAGGTGGTGCCTCAACAGATCCTGGAAACTATCGCCTGACTAGCTTGGTCTGCAAAGCTATGGAAAGGATCATCATGGACCTCATAAATAAAGATATTGGGGACCTACAGACACTGGATCCTACACAGTTCGGCTTTGTTAAGGGCAGATCCTGCCTCTTAAACCTGGTCGATTTCTTTGAACAGTCACCAAGGCCATTGATGAGGGGAAGGTGGTAGACACAGCCTACCTGGACCTCGCAAAAGCCTTCGATACAATACCCCACTTGGGCATTATAGATAAGCTCACCAGCTTAAATATAAACCCCTATGTCACTAGATGGGTTGCAAACTGGCTCAAGGACAGAACCCACATGGTTAGAATTGCTGGAGCCATGTCAGACTCCAAACCAGTTACAAGTGGCATCCCACAAGGCTCAGTCCTGGGACCTCTCTTGTTCGGTATATATTTCTCGGAGGTACAGGCCAACACAGAAGGACTGTGGCTGACCAAGTTCGCACATGACTGCAAACTGGGCGCCATAATCGACTCTCCAGCCGACACAAGCATCCTCCAAAAGGGCCTCATAGTAACAGACAACTGGTGCCAGAGCCATGGTCTCAAGCTAAACGCCAAAAAGTGTATAGTCATCCCCTTTGGCAAAAACAAAGTGCCCACAAATTACGACATAGGTGGTAATCCATTAAGTACGGAAGAAGTAATTAGGGACCTGGGGACCCAAGTTGATAGCAATCTCTCATTTGACAACCACGTGGCCAAAGTGGTTAGAAAAACATTTTATATAGCCCACCTAATCATGAAGGGATTCACATCTAGATCAGGGGAGGTCATCTTGCCTCTTTACTCATCCCTCATCAGGCCCATAATTGAGTACAATGCCCCTTTTGGGATGTACCGTACCAGACACCTGCAGCAACTGGAAAGACCCCAAAAGTACCTCACCAAGAGGATCAAAGGGCTCAAAGAGATGCCATATGCTGCCTGGTTAAAGAAACTCCAGCTCTACTCAGTGGCATACCACCTGCTCAGAGGCGATTTGTGCCTGACGTATAAAGCCATGTCCAACCCGGAATTAATGGACATGCTGCACCTAGAAAATCCAAATCCCATCAAGCTACACGCTCGAGAGACTTGAACCTCAGCACTGAAATAAATAGGACATGCTGGAGGGACAGATTCATAACCCAGAGGCTCCCTTCACTCCGGAATAAAATCCCAGTCCAGGTTAGGCAGAGTCCCTCATTGACTCTCTTCAAGAGGAATCTTGATGAGTGGATGAGGGATCGTAGGTTTACCCTGGGTATCACTTCTGTGTCACTGTTAGACAGAGGCACAGTATACTAACCTCGAAAAAGGGCATAGCAAAATTAATTTAAAATGGGTGGCGAAAGCCAAACACACTCTGGCTAGGCTTATAAATGCCCTAGGGCAGATAGACTAGTATGAACCTATGAACCTATGAACAATCTTCTCCTAGGTTGGTTACAACCTTTGGTACAAATTTATTTAAGATAAAAAATAAAATTGATAATCACTGGTATATACTTAAAGGTGATGGGTTTTTTTCAGCCAATATCTTAGTGAACACTGTTCATATAGTTATAAATGGGGGAAAAATATTGGTGAGTGCTTATCGTGGTATAAGACACAAGGCACTGATAAAAGTGAACGTAAGAGTCATATAGTGACAGGTAGTAATGCATGTGGGAATTGTACACTGCAATGTGGTATCTAATTCCAAATCTTTAACTTCGGTAAATACCCCTAAAGTATTTGAAATAAGATATCTAATCATGTGCCACACAGAATGGGTAGTCTATATGGCTATATGTCAATGCGGGGCATTTTATGTAGGGCAGACTTCTAGATCCTTTAAAAATCATATAGCAGTGCATTTAAGTAATATTAATTGCCAGAGGACTAGGAGTGCTTTATACAAACACAAAATTGAACATACATCTGCACACTTTATTTTCATAGGAATTGATTTGTTTTTTGGGAAAAACTTGAATGAAACAGATAAACATAAGATTTTGGATAGGAAGGAAAAGCTATGGATTGTGGATTTGGGAGCTTTATATAAACCTGGTCTTAATGAACATCTTTGATACATACACCTATGATAATGGGTTGAATATCAGCCCTTTTCATTTTTAATTTTAATATTAATATGTGGAGGTATGGGTTTCTAATCACCTGGGTGCTGTTTTGGGTAGGCTTTTGTTATGAAATATATTTGTTTGGAGTTGATAAAAAATATATTTATATAATTAAAAATATATATTTATATGTTAGAGCTTCATATTCTGGTAGATATTATAACCTTAAATGGAAAATGCGATTTACCTAGACGTCATTGTGTTTATATATGTAATATGTGTAATATAACTTTAAAAGTTGGTCTATTTAATTGTGTTAGCAAGGGGATGCATTATTCCACTAATGATGCTAGGGGATGAAACCGGTTTGGATCTTACTTGCTTATATGTTGCTTATGTGTTGCTGGCCATCAGTCCTATCGTTATGGATTATAAAATAATTTAACCATGTTCGTTCGTGTCATTATTACTTCTTGGACTGTGCATTTCTAGAATAGGAAGTGCATGGGTATGTGGTGCTGGACATCTTTGTGTTGTTTATATATAGATATCTCACAAGATATCTGCAACAGCTGGATAGGCCACAGAAATACCTCACTAAAAGAATCACAGGCCTAAAGCAGATGCCATATGCTGACCGTCTAAAAAAACTTAGGCTATACTCTGTGACATATCGTCTACTCAGAGGCAATCTCTGCTTAACATACAAGGCCATGTCAAACCCTGAGCTGTTGGACATGCTCCACTTAAAGAAATCCCAATCCCTCAGAGCCACATGCTCCAGGGATCTAAACCTTGTCATCACAATGAACAAAACATACTGAAGGGATAGGTTCCTGACCCAGAGACTCCCCATACTCTGGAATAGACTGCCCATACATGTCAAGCAGAGTGCCTCATTGGCCCTCTTCAAAAGGAACCTTGATGATTGGATGGGAGATAGGAAATTCACCACGATAGCCTAGTACCAACCTATGAACCTATATACATATACAGGGTAGCAGTAATTACTGCTCTATGAAACAAACAAAATCCTTATATTGAATCAGAAAAAAACAAGTTTTAAACTAAGTATGCCAACAGGCCAATCAGGTAACAACACAATAAGCTTTCCAACAGCAATTCCCAGCTCAGATAGCTGAAATCAGTCCTCTTCTACCACAACAGTGTAGATATTAACCCTCTTAATGTAAAATGATGGTTGTTAGCCCAAGTCTTAGGGAACCACAAAAATAGATGCTCCAAAGAACTGAAAATAACAGATACAATGTATTTAGAGTACAACAGCCCTTATAGCAGTGGAAAAATGAAACTTAAAGCTCTAAGCAAGTGCAGGAAAAACAATAAATAGCACAGAAATATTTGAGAATGCAATAAGAACAAGAAATACAAATGCTAAAACAATACTTAATTTCAATTTTATAGGTTCATAGGTGTTTACTAGGCTGACCCTTTTTTTTTAAACATCTTTATTGAAATATCACTTGTGACATAGGCAAATTTACATTCATATAGAAGTAATCAAACTATATTAACATAACAAACTTTATACTTCATATATATATATTGCTATATATATCATATAACCTAAGCAATACTACATAAATTATTCAATTCCTGACTTTTTTTTAACAATAAACATCTTTATTAAACCATCCCTTACTACATAGATGATCATACATTTATTTAAATTAAAGCAAATCATGCCAACACAATACTAGTTGCAAGCATTTTACATCACAAACCATTCTCACACTCCCATTTGCAAACATTATACATCACATATAATCTACCCAGTCCTTCTCAAACACTACACAGCTCATTTAAGTCTGGCTGCCTTTTAGACCTCATTCCTCCCTTGTATGTATTGTTCCCACAATTCCCATTTTACCTATGTAGTTTGCGCCTACCCTTTTCTAAAGATCCCAATTCCAGTTGTTTTATCTCTGTTACTATATTTATTACTTCCAGTGTAGTTGGGTTAGATTTTGATTTCCATTTTCTAGTAATTGCTTTTTTGGCAACTACCATAATTAGATACAGCAAGGCCTTACCATGTCTAGGCAATTCCGATTCTGTATCTTAGCTCAGAAAAATCATCTCCCTCGTCAGACCAATCTGTCAATCCAACATCTCTGACAGTGCATCCTGTAGGGAATCCTTAAAGTCTGCCAACTCACCACACTCCCAGAAAATATGTTCCCAATTACCTCTTTCTTCCCCTTCACACCTCCAACACTTACTGTCTGCCTGAGGAAACATTCTCTGGAGTCTACTTGGGGTATAAAAATATCTATGTAAACATTTCCAGGCAAAAATCTTAAATCTTCTAGATTTTGTTGCATATTTGGGAGACTTACATATATCCTCCCATTGTTTCTTTGTGAATTGCATATCCAATCTCGCTTCCCGATCTTTTCTAACCTCCTCTGTTTCCTTCTTATAGTTATCATGTAATATTTTATATGCTCTACTGATTACTCCTTTTTTTTAATGGCAGGTTCTGTTCTAGGTTCTATTAAAAACTTTACCAGTGCTGGTCTTTCATTTAGGACCCCCCCCCCATTTCTTTGCCTTTGGCTATACTCTGATATCAATTCTTGATAGGGAAGGCAATCTCTAACCTGCAGTCCAAATAGATTTGTGGTGTCTTCCCATTCTATCATCTTTCCCTCTCTAGTTATTTGCTTCCCAATACCTTAGTTCCTTTGCCAGTTTTCTTCAATAAATTCCAGCCCCCTCTTGCCAATTGTCTGTATCCCTAATTGCAATCATCCCTATTGGCGGAATCTCCTTTCTCCATTCCATGTTGGTTTAGTTCTTAGAATACATTCTGCTACTTTAGGGATATAATATTCTACATGATTATTGTTATTCTCCTTAAAGGCATGCATCCAAAATTCCAGTCTCTCCTTGTTTCTTGAGCTTCCCATATGTTTCATCACCATCCCTTTCCACTTTTAATTAAAATTTTCTGATTGTACTATGTAGAGGAGTCTTAACTGTGTAGCTCTGAAACACCCCTTCAAATTGGCTAATCCCAATCCGTTTTGTTCTACTCGAAGAATCAGCTTATCCCACTTGACTCTTGATGTCTTCCCCTCTCAGATAAAGTCCTTCAGCTCTTTATTAATTGCTACAAACAACTTCTCCTCTGGTTGATAAAAATATGCCTGACCTGTGTATAAGACTAAAGGGATTAAAAACATTTTAACTGCTTGTATTTCACTAGGGTCTACTTTAGAATAACGAAAATGCTAATTCTGGAAAGCTCACAGTACAGTGAAGATCAGAATATTTGCCGTTTCCTCACTGTAGTGCAATCAGGGAGTAGGAATATATATTTAGAGGGGGTTGTGGGGGGCACAGCCCCCCACAATACCAATTTTGAGTTTCTGATTATTCGCTCATGTGAGCGTTTGAGAGTTTGCATTTTCATTGTTTTGACATAGACCCTTTTACTATCCATATTAATAGAACAAAGCTTCCATTTTCTCAGTTTTGTATTATATTTTCCTTAGTCTCTTCCCACATATCCTTAGCTGCCACACTAGAATCATTTTTAATCCATACTCCTAAATATTTTATCATGTCCCCATAAATATGGGTATTCCTGAACCAGTTCTTGTGTGGGTACATAATTGACTGCTATTGCCTTTGTTTATTTTCACTAATTTTGTATCCTGAAAGGATTTGTAACTGTCACAAAATGTTCCACAACACTGTAATGTCTTTTTCTGGTTTTGTCAGGTACAAAATAATATCATCTGCAAATAAAGCCAGCTTTTCTTGACCACCATACCAATTATATCCTTGAATTTCTGAGTCCCTTATTTTCGTTGCCAGTGGTTCTAAATATAATGCAAATAATAAAGGGGAAAGAGGACACCCCTGCATGGTTCCTCTGCTCAAACAGAAATGATCAGATAGGACCCAACCCACTATAATTTTTGCCTCCGATCCCTCATATATTCTCCTAATCAACCTTATATTTTTTTCAGGGAGTGCAAATGCTTCCATTGCCCTGCTCATGAAGTCCCAGCTTACTCTGTCAAATGCTTTCTCTGCATCAAAACCCATGAACAACAATGGTATGTTCTTACATTCTGCTTCCCTCTGAATTATCAGTGTTCTGTTAATGTTGTCAAATGTTTGCCTCCCCTCCACAAAACTACATTGATCCATATCTATCAGTTTTGGCATTACTTTTGCCATTATTTTAGCCATTATAGACATAAACACTTTATCATCACGGTTTAGTACTTAAATGGGCCTGTATGAAGCTGGATCTGATGGATCTTTACCTTCTTTAGGTATTACAGCTACCACTGCTTTCTTCCAGGATGTTGGTACTTCTCCTCCTCTTAAAATACTGTTAAACAAAACCTTCCAGATCTTTATCAATTTTTTCCTCCTAGCTTCCAAACTTCCACAGGAATACCATCTACTCCTGGGGACTAAGTTCTGGTACCTTGATAAATGTAAGTAAGGGCTTGAGAGATGAAACATTTACAGGTTGCCTGTGTCCATTACAGACATAGGTGCCAAGCCAGGGATGAATTTCCTGTTCCCCATCCAATTGTCTAAGTTATACTTGAAGTGGGTTATGGAAGAACTCTGCTTTGCATGGATGGGGAGCCCATTCCAGAGATGTGGTAGTCTCTGGGATACATACCTGTTTCAGGAACCAATAAAGGCTGTCCCACAAATGTTGCTGGTTGGAATGGTTGTTTCAAAGACTCTGCAGTCCACGGAAAATTTAAAACACATAAATAATTTATTTGAATAGTACAAACAGAACGATATAAGTTAAAAATTTAAGCGCTTTCATTTCCAATACTGGAAACTTCATCAGAATAACTGCTGTTGTTCTGTTGAACATTTTATACCTTTGGGTTAATTACATTCAATTAAACCCATATAATCAGAGAACAGCACTTTAAAGAAACAAGTCACTGTGGTTTTATCTATGACCAGTTATATATGTATTATATAAATGGATGCACTGGTAAACATATATAAAGAAACAACTGTAAATAATACTGATGACTAAAATATATTTATATATATATATATATATATATATATGATCTGATGCTTACACCTGGAAACTTGGTCCAATATAGTCTATGAATGAATAAATAAATAAATACATAAATACTTATAAATATACTTAAGATACTATTAAATAATTAATTACTGAAAACAGTTTAAAACATCTGAAGGATGATTGTAATAAATATAAATATAAATAATAAATCTCAATAAATTGTAACTTAAAACACACGGGTACCAGTATATGTACCCTTAAATAAACATTCTGTGTTAATTCATGTGTAATATTTTCAAATTAGGAAAATATATGTGTGATGTAATATAAGTGTAGATATGTTTAAAGATGTGTATGATATGTATAACATAATATATAATTTGAATATAAATAAAAATAAATGTAAATAAAAATAGATGGGTAACAAATAAATAAGTAAAATTATAAATAAAATTTAATTTTACTATTTTTGCTAATTTTCATTCGTAAAATTCCTTTGGTTTTTATTTTTGTTTTGATTTTTGTTTTTTATTTTTATTTTGTTTGCCCTTAATTTTAGGGCAGGTAAAAGTGACACGTGGTCATTCATCCCTGGGGGTGTGTTGGAATCCAATCACATTTGCCAAATTAGTTCTCTGTAACCAAGCTGGTTCTCCCAGTCCCCTCCCTCTATTGTCCCTAAATATTGTTTCCAGAATCCAGAACTTAAAATTAGCTTCCTTACAAAATAGTGTGTGTCGGTAAAGGGCATTGGTTTCCTTTTTCCTATTAATATCATACATATGTTCATAAATTCTTTGCCGTAGATGTCTTTCCGTCTTACCGACATAGTATCCCCAACATGTAGTACAATAGGCCAAATATACTACTCCAATGGTATAACAAGTACAATATTGTTTCCCTTTAAATGTAATTGGAATGGTGGGCAGTTGTAGTTCCTCTAAGTTTGCTATAAATATACATTGAGAACATCTTCCGCATCGGAAGGTGCCTTTTTTCCTTTTGTCATTCTCTTGCCTATTCTTCTCAAAAATAGTTTTGAGATTAGGACCCCTTCTGAAGCTGTAACATAAATGGCTATCAAACACTCCTAACCTATTCGGCATACTCTTGAAGGTATCCCAAGTCTTATTTATGGCTTTTCTTATTAAATTTGTGTTGGCATTGTATGTCATAACAAAAAAAGGGGTGTTGATGGACTTGTTGCAAGTATCATAGTTGGTAGTATTTAAACTGTAATCTGGAACATTGTTATCTGTATTGACTTCCATATTAAGTAAAGGTATATATCTACTCCCCCACCCCTTAATCACCTCTTCCTTTAAGGGGGTAATAATAGAGTCTGGGTAGCCCCTCTCCAAAAATAATTTGTGTACATAATCTAATTCATTAATAAAATCAATATAATTTGATGTCATTCTGGCCACCCTGACCATTTGTCCCTTGATAATGTTCTTCTTCTGTAGTGGGGGGTGATTACTACAGTAGTGGAGAGAGGAGTTTGAAAAACATGCCTTTCTAAATATTCTAGATACATATGTTCTATTTATATGATCTTTTTTGATGGTTATGTCTAAAAAATGTATCTCTTCCGTATTAAATTCATATGTAAATTGAAGAAATGAAGTGGAATCATTAAAATAGTCCAAGGCCTTTGATGCCTCATCTTGTGTACCCTTCCACACTATCAGTATATCATCCAGAAAACGAAAATATTTAACCATATTGTCCATAAATGAAGAATTAAAAACAAAATGTAATTCCCAGTATAACAACTATGTTGGCAAAAATGGGGGGCACAAGCTGCCCCCATTGCCACACCATCAAGTTGTTGATAAATGTCACCTTGAAAACCAGCAACGTTTGTGGGACAGCCTTTATTGGTTCCTGTACAATGGGAGAATTTATGCATTACTAGTTTTTTGGCTTGTTTTTCTCCGTTTTCCATTTCTACATTTTTTACTGGTATACATACCTGTTTCTCCAGCAGGTCCTATTTATATCACAGACAAGGTTTAAGTCTTTTGAATAGGTAATTCTAGTGCTGTTTGTTTTGTGGATATGCAGGAGGTCTATCAGAGTGGGGTCTGACAATGCCCTGTATGCCAGGCACAGATCTCCCCTCAATGGCTTGTAGGAGACAGAATATAAGGACAGGGCCTTGAGGCAGTCTGCATAGGACATATTACTTATTTCTTGTATTCTTTTAGTGAGGAACTTCTGTGGACATTCCAACTGTTGGATATGCCTGGTTAGGTATATAACAAAGGAGGCATTGTACTCAATGATAGGTCTGATGAATTTCAAATACAGTGGAACAATGACTTCCTTGAACATAGATGCCATACCTTTGTTTATAAGTTGTGCAACATAGAATGATTTCCTCAATACTGTAGAGACATGATGGTCAAAGGCTACATTACTGTCTATGTGTGTCCCTAAGTCATTGGCTACTGGGTCAACTCTAAGGGGTGTACTGTCAATATGATAGTTAACAGGGGTGGATGACTTCCCAAAGGATACTATTATGCATTTCTTGGAATTTAATTTTAGTCCATGGTTCTGACACCAGTTGTTTGTCTGTGTCAGCCCTTCATGGAGAACATTTGTGTCTGTGTGGGATTCAATGACAGCTCCTAATTCGCAATTATCTGCAAATTTAGTCAGCCAGAGACTATTGACATTGGCCTTGACTTCAGAGAAGTAAATACCAAAAGGAGCAGTCCAAGGACTGATCTCTGAGGGACTCCACTTGTGAGTGGCCTCTTTGGAGAGGTGGACTCCCCAAATCTAACTTCCTGGGTCCTGTTTGTGAGCCAGTTGGCTATCCATCGGGTGACATATGGGTTTGTATCTAACCTCTTGAGTTTGTCAACAATGCTGAGTGGGGTAGTGTGCCAAATGCCTTAGCCACATCATGGTAGGCAGTATGAACCATTTTGCCTTCATCCATTGCTTTGGTGACCTTCTCAAAGAAGTCCACCAGGTTGAGTTGGCATGACCTGGCCTTGATGAAACCAAACTGGGTTAGTTCCAGTGTCTTGCCAAGGATGGCTTCAGTTGCAAGCAACATCTCTCAAACTCTCTGGCGTCATCCCAAAACGATGAACTGCTCTGGATGAATAAATATTTACTTATATATTATATATATATATATATATATATATATATATATATATATATATATATATATATATATACATATAATTCTATTATCTATGATTGACCTAAGTTAATGTTTAATTGAAAACACTGAAGAAAAAGTTCAGACATACAGAATACCAAAAAATGAAAAATATCAAATTAAATAATAATAGAGAAAAGAAACCTATTTCCTTTCTCGATATTAACACTACCCCCCCTCCCTATAATACTAGCCTCAAATTCATCTGAATAGTGGCAGTGTTACAAGAAGGTTTTTATGAAGGTAAGGTGTAGGGTTAGGGCTGAGGGAAGAGGCAGCATTAGGATTAGAGTTAGCACCCATTACTAAGGGCCCCCCTACACCACCTTAGTAATGGGCACTAACCCTAACCTTACACTTTACCTTCATAAAAACCTTCCTGTAACACTGCCACTACACAAGACACACTTGGACACACAAAAATTCACAAACACACATAGACAACATTATATCTATCCTCTAACCTAACCTAAGCTAACCTAACCCTAAAATACATAAACTCGCACATAAACATAAAACTTATATTCTTCACTTAGCCCTGACCCTAACTCTTACTCACATACACATGTGTAAACACCCCCCCAACCCTCCTTACCTGTCTCGACAGTACACGTCATCAACATTTCCACTGCTCTGCTATCCATAACATCGACATTAAACCACACCCCCTGCATTTGTCACAGAAATGGCATTTGCAATGGGGCTGAAGCCCTGAACCACTTGTCTTAACATAATTACCTTTAGACTCACAGCATTTCAAAGGTAAGATAAAACCCTGACTTGCGCTGATCTAAAGAAAGGCACAGTTTGAAAAAGTAATAAAAGCTGCATACTGCACAAGACATTTTTGCTTAACAGACAAACTCCTTTATCATGATTACAGCCTACCTACATTTTGTTTCATATAGTTTATAGCCAACCCTTGAATCCGGTGCATAGCCTGGTACTAACTGTTCACTAGGTTTCAAAAAAATCCAAGGACACAAGCTGTTATTTTAGTTTTCTGTAATACTTTTTGCCTGCACGAGGCATAAATTATCTCAATATAGTCAAGAAGTTAATCCGCTGTCATCTTGTCCACAAAAAAAATGCAGTGCTTTAGAGATAAGGCTAAACTGTCATGAATAATGTCCCCAAAGTCCACTACACACTTCTGAACCAAAACTTCTAACATCATCTTAGATTTCTAAGGCAAGAAAAAAAAGACTGGCAAAAGGGAAGAGTAATATTTTTTTTTCTCTTTCTTCTACTTCTCCAATGTTCCTACATCTCTTTCTGCTTGTTCTCTGTGTGTATCTAGATTTCAGCTGAGGTTTTGCTACAACAAATCATTTCCTTTCTTTCTCTATGTTACATAGTTGCAAGTACACCATTTGTAAAATGTAACTGTGGCCTAGCTTGCTTTATTATATGTGCACTTAAATGTTTAAAGAAACTGTAAATCTATTGTGTATTGCTATGCTTTGATTATATGAACACTGGCTGGGATTCAGAGAACTTGTCCTGCATGTGTGAACACTCAGCTAAAAGGAGTAGCTTACATGAATGTGAGAAATGCAACATGATTATCCTGAGTGAGGAAAGACCTCATTATCAGCTAATTTGCATACCTCTGAATCATGTGGTGTTGCTACTACTACTACCACAACTACTACTCAGCACTTTGCTGCATTAATCACCAGTGGTGGTCCAAGCATCGTATTGGCACAGGCACCACTCTTATTTACTCACACACACACACACACACACACACACACACACACACACACACACACACACACACACACACACACACACACACACACACAAAACTGTTGTTGTATTAACTTTTTAAGTGACATAGAGTAATATTTAAAAAGTGTCTCTCATGTCTACTGTACCCCCAGTATTACATACTTCTTGCTCGTCAGTCTTGGGGGAATTTTGAGATATGGCAGCTAGCTGCCACATGCACACACATACATTCACACATGCGCGCACACACACACACACACACACACACACACACACACACACACACACACACACACACACACACACACACACACATGCTCACTGTCAGTCCCAGATACACAAAGATACTGTTCAAGAGACACATACACCCTCACCCGATTGCACACTCATCCATTCCCCCTCACACAGACATGCACACACAGACACTCACATGTCTACTCTAACAATCCCCTTATTACCCCCTACTGCAAGCACCGAGGCAGACACACACTCACAAACACTCATATGAGATCATTCATACCCCTACAGACACACAGATATGCTCCCAAACACATACACACACTAACATGCCCATTACCACCACCTCTCTGCAGACACTTACCTGATTATGCCTTTAATGTGATCTCCCCCAGTTGATTAGAATGGGGGAAAGTAGCATTTCAGCCATTTTCATTAACATGGGCAACTGTGCTAATTTATGCAGCCAAGTGATTCTCTGATATGTAACTACCCTAAGTGGAGACATTTCCATAGAAAAGCACATTGATAATTAGCATAGGCCACTCCCCTGGAATGCCTCATTAAAACAACACTGTCTTGGAGAGAGCCCACTGCAGTGATTCTGCCAGCCATATAGAGTCGGGTCTATATCATATGAATGAATCGCACAAATTGTGAACGCTCATAATATCAAACGTACTGGACCTCAAACTTCCTATTGTGTGGGGCTGTGCCCCCCACACCCCTGATAAATATATATTCCAACTCCGAGATCATACTACAGTGAGGAAAGGGCAAATATCCCATTCTTCACTATGCCATCATCTCAGAAAAAGCACTTCGAGGTCTGGTACATTCAATATTATGAGCGTTCGCAATTTGTGCGATTCGCTTACATGATATAGACCCTATAGAATCACTGCAGTTGGCCTGATTCTTTTGCCTTTGTTAGGGCTTACTGTTGGCAGTAGCAAAATCCCAGCCAGTATGTGTTATGTTTTATGTCTTAACTTGTACTTGTGTTTTGGCCTTGGCCCCATCTGAAAAAGGTCTTTGGGCCAGCCCACTTACTCTGCTAACAAATGTAACATAATTTGGCCAAGATTCTGACCAAAGGTCTTGCCTCCCCATTGTGACTTTTTTAGGCAATGTTCCACAGGCAAATCTTCCAGCATAAAAGATCTATCAAAAAGCATATTGAAGGTCATGCTGCTTAACCCTAGGAGCCTTAACTTGAAAATGCAGTCACTGGAGGCTGTCTTCACAGTGGAAGATGCTGACATCTGTGCAGTCACGGAAACTTGGTTCAAGGCTGCGGAGAACACCCATGCCTTACCAGGCTATATCTCATTCCACACATTCCAACCCCAAAATGAGGTTGGGAAGCTAAGGGTTGTGGAGTTTCTATTTTCATTAAAGACAAGCACACCTCCAGATTGGTTTGCCAACATGATGCACTAGAACTTCTCCAGGTGCAACTGACAATTGGCAAGACACTCATCCAACTTATAGCCAGCTATTGACCCCCTTCCATGACTCAGAACACCCACTCCTACCTGGACCTACCTGACTTCATCAGGGTACCCCCTAACACCCTGATCCTTGGTGACTTCAACTACCCCACCATAAACTAGGTAAACTATTTATGCTCTAATGCACTCACCCAGCATTTCCTTGACTTCATCAGTTCTAATGCACTATACTAGCTTGTCTCATCCCCCACAAGGGGAGATAGCATTCTAGACTTGGTCCTCACTGTCATGGGTGACCGCTGCACCACCCCATAGTAAGTTCTTCCCTTGTGAAATAAGACCATCGGTCTGTCTTATTCAAAGTGTCTATCCCATCCACCCCCCCCTCAGCCATAGCTAGGCTAAAAAACTTCTCAAAAACTGACTACAACCTTCTAAGGGAGGATATCAGTAGCTTCACAACACCACCCCTCTCAGAGGATGCAGACAACTATGCTGAACAGTATGCCAGTGCAGTATACAAGCACCTGCACAACTGCATGGACTCAGCCATACCCAACAGAACTAAAACCTGCTCCTCAAGGAAACACAAACCTATCTGGTGGACACCCTATATCAGCAGGCTTTACAACAAAAGGAAGAAACTGTTGTCCAAGGATAAAAAGGCATAAATTCCCAATTGCAGAAACTCCATCCTTAGCCTCAACAAGCAAATTAGATCACTGGTGAAAACCTCCAAAGCCACTTATGAATCGAAGCTAGCCTCCAAAACAAAGGCTAACCACAAAGCCTTTTTCAGTTATGTCAGAAACCTCCATGGCAAAGCCCAGGTTTGTTCCGAATTGGTCCTTAATGGTACCACTTACACTGATCCTGTTGACTTAGCCAACCTGCTAGCAGATAGGTTCAGTGCAAACTTCACCCCCCCTGTCCCCCCCCAAAGCCCCATTCGACATCCATGATACTTGCCCCGCACCTCACATCTCCATAGATCAAGTGTTAAAGGCCCTGTCCAAGGCAATGAACACAGCTTCCATGGGACCTGATAGTGTCTCAGGTTGCATTCTGCAACATCTCCAACAAGAACTAGCCTCCCCATTCAGCACCCTATTCAACCATACAGTACAGGTTTCATTCCAGCAAAGTGGTGCCACTGCTGACCCTGTAAACTATTGCCCCCATTAGCATGACAAATCTGATCTACAAGGCCATGGAGCATATTATTATGGACCTCATAAACAAGGACATAGGCAATCTTCAAGCACTTGACACCACACAGTTCAGATTCATCAAAGGCAGATCTTGCCTGTTGAATCTGGTTGTTTTTTTTTGAGACTGTCACCAAGGGACTGGATGAGGGAAAGTCAGTACATACAGCTTACCTTTACTTGGCCAAGGCCTTTGACACAATCCCCCACTCAGGCATCATCGAAAAGCTAACACAACTTGGCATAAATTCCTATCTCATCAGGTGGGTGGCCAACTGGCTCACCGATAAGACCCACAAGGTCAAAATAGGTGCCACCCCCTCCGACAGCAGATTTGTCACTAGTGGTGTCCACCAGGGGATTTGTCCTGGGAAACCTATTTTTGGCATCTACTTCTCAGAGGTCCAGGCAAAGACAAAAGGCCTGTGGCTGACCAAGTTTGCAGACAACTGTAATTTGGGTGCTCTCACTGACTCCCCAAATGATGTTAACATACATCAAGAGGGTCTCACAACAACAAATGACTGGTGCCAAAGTCATGGCCTTAGGTTAAATGCAAAAAAATGTATTATCACACCATTCGTCAAAAACATGGCCCCTAATGATGACCACATTAACAGCAACCCCCTAAGTACACGACCTGTGGTGAGACAGCTGGGTACACAGGTTGACAACAATTTCACATTTGACCATCATGTAGCAGCAGTGGTCAGAAAAGCCTTTTACTTCATTCATCTCATAAGTAAGGGATTGCATTCAGAAAAAAGGAGGTTATTACCTCTCTGTACTCCTCCCTCATTAGGCCAATAATTGAGTACAACGCCCCATTTGGTATGTACCTCTCCAAACACCTGCACCAACTGGAAAGGCCACAGAAATACCTCACAAAGAGAATCCATGGCCTCCAACACCTGTCCTATGTGGACAGGCTCAAATCACTATCAACTACTCAATATCAATAAGATTGCTCTGAGGTGATTTGTGTCTAGCCTACAAGGCAATCACAGAACCTGCTCTACTAGAGATGCTCCATATCCATAAGTCTAACTCCTTGCGATTACCCGATCAAAAGGCTTAAATCTAATATGTGACATTAACAAAACCTACTGGAGAGACAAGTTTGTCTCCCAGAGGCTGCCCCATCAGTTGAATAGACTTCCCATACATGTCAAACAAAGTACATTACTGACCCTCTTCAAGTGCAACCTTGATGAGTGGATTGTAAACCACAAATTTGTCCCAGGGATTCCACCTGTGTCCTTCATTGACAGGAACGGCAGGTGCTGACTGAGGTTTCTTTTTTGGGGATAACCTCTTGGCTATGCTTGTAAGGGGCTCAGGGCCATTAGACTAGTAATCTCCTAAGATCCTATGATCCTATAAAATAAAATAAAATAAAATAAAGGCTTGTGCCAGAGGTGCAGAAAACATTACTAATTTAAAAGAAAATTCCAGATTCTGAGCTACATTGCAACTTTTTCTTTCTATTTTTTTTGACAGAATGGCATGTGCTTGACAGAATGGCATGTGCTGCCCCTGAGAACAGATTAAATGTTAACTGGTTAGTCATATTTTAAGCTGTTTCCAATGGAATGATGTTTTTATTTTAAATGACTTCATTTAGAATTTGCATTACAGGTGAATATGACATTAATATTGTGTCAGCTGTATGCAGCTAAATGAAGTCATTTTTTTATGAAGTATTATTTTAAGCTTTCATTTGTGTTTGATGATAAAATGGAAAAAAATGTATTACCTAGTTTTGAAGTTTAACTTCATAACCTACCAGTTGGCTTATGAGTTTGTTCCACATTTTAACATAACATATCATAAATGTAGTTTAGGTATGTAGAATACTTATTCAAAGACAAACTTAAGCATGTGTGTTGGGCAAAAGTCCATGAACGTACAGTTTCATGAGGCAGATTTGGAACTCAGAGAAAAATACAGCAACATGCTATTTCAAGGGGGCAGGTGCTGTGGTGTTGACTACTGTTACTGTTAATACTGAGATCACTGTCTGCAAAAAAAAAAAAATAAATAAATATAATAAATAAATAAATATATATATATATATATATATATATATATATACACACACACACACACACACACACAGTACATGGCAATCTTGAGATAAGCTTCTGACAAACTGCAATTTTAATGGGTTTCAGACACTTCTGCTCAAAAAGGAAGAATAACTTGGCATCCTTCTACTCCTTTTTAATCAAAGTACTTGAGCTAATGTCTTCTTTTTTTTTTGCAATTTCAATGTTACTCTTCTTATGGGAGAAGGGAAATTAGCAGTGCTCAGAATGTGAAGTTGTTAATAATCTGCTAGTACTACTTGCTCACATTGTCAGTTTTCAGCTGTGTACAATACTGTACTGTGTTTAGTGGTTCTTTGCTTATTTGTGCCAAGCTGCTGAGTGCCACAAACCTGGTAACCTAACTAGAGATCTGAACACACTTCTTAGCCTCACAGTACTAGCAGCATACTGAGCACTGCTTACTTGGGTTCCTAACTACAGATCTGACAGCACTTCCTATCCCTACACTACTAGCAGTATGCTGAGCACTGCACATTTGGGTTCCTAACAACAGATGTAACAACACTTCTTAGCCCTGCACTACTAGAAGCATGCTGAGCACTGCACACCTGGATACCTAACTACAGATCTGACAACACTTCTTATTTCTACACTAATAGCAGCATGCTCCGCACCACACACCTGGGTACCTATCTGCAGATCTGAGAGCACTTCTCATCCCTACATTACTAGCAATACACTGAGCACTGCACACCTGGATACATAACTACACATTTGACCACACTTTTTATCAACACACTACCAGCAGCTGAGCATCCAAGTGCTCCGGATTATGCGGAATGCTCCGCATTTAATGATGAGTGAAGCCATTGTTCCGCTGTTCTGCAATGAGCAGCTGTGACTCCACTATACGCATTCTGATTGGTTTGTGTACTGCAATTACTGCCAATCGGCATCGTGGTATACAAACCGATCCATAGCTGTGCTGCCCTTCCACATTATGCAGCACTGGCTGTGCTCTACAGTTTTTGATTGGCTTGTACACTGCATTTACAGCCAATCGTGAATGTGGTGTACGAGCCAATCAAGTAACACTTTTAAGGACAGGAGCCAATGAGAGATTCCCAATACAGGTCAATCACGTTCTGCTGTGGATTGAAGATGTCAGGACTGGGACTCAGAAGCCAGGAGGAGTCAGTAAGCTGAAGGGACTTCAGGGGCCTTGCTTTGGTGGATCATCATCGGTCAGATGGATTACTAGAAGGCTGAGGTTTGTGTTGCTGCCTGCTGGACAACCGGGGCTGATCAGATCATCGTTTTGGATTACATTTCATGCTGTGTGGAGACTGAGTCTGTAGATTATAGGCAGAGGTAAGTGCTTTATAAATGTGTAATTTATTCTAAGGTTAAACATTAGACAGACTTCATCAGCTTTATATATGTAACTGCAATGCTACCTCTGCAAGAATTTCTATGCCTGAGAACCTGTATGCTACCAACTTTCTAAGTTTATAAGAGCAAAGTTTAGTGTCTCTATTTGTGTGCTGCTTGTCCCTGGTATGTCTGCAGTATACCAACACAGATCCTGTTATTCTAGCAATATTTCCATGTTTATCAGAGCAATATTTCTGTGTTTATAAGAGCAATATTTAGTGTCTCTAGTTTTGTGCTGCTTGTCCCTAGTATGTCTGTTGTATGCCAACATAGATCCTGTTCTAACAGTATTTCCAAGTTTATAAGAGCAATATTTAAAGTGTCTCTATTTTTGTGCTGCTTGTCCCCTATTACATTGGGCTTTGTCCAGATTTCTTGCACTAAGAGGTTGAGAGGTATGTCAGGATGGATGTCAGAAGTGAGTTATTTATAGTAATGAGATGCTTTAAAGTAGACAGGATGCTGTTTAACTTGGTCTAACTAAAATCATTTGTGTGACTTGTAATGTTGGCTTAGAAAATGTAGTAAATGTGAATTTTATTTTTGTAAAGTCCTGTTTCATTTACTTATGGTGTGGATATGGTATTGCAGATTATAAAACAAAGGTCGTGGATCTGAGAAGTGTCTTATTGAATTTTACAGATGTTCTATCATGCTCCATGGCAATGGCATGTTTCGCGCAGTGTGAAAATAGGGTGTTTCACATTTTGACCATTTGTCACACATTGTTAAGGTCTATGTTCCACATTAGCCTCTTAAGAGGTTGAGACCTATGACCAGCAGCATGCTGAGCACTGCACACCTGGGTTCCTAACTACAGAACTGACAGCACTTCTTATCCCTACACTACCAGCAGCATGCTTAGCACTGAACACTGGGGTTCTTAACTAGAGATCTGACAGGAGTTCTTATCCCTGGACTACTAGCAGTGTGATGATGTGAGATAGTGCCAGCTGTGCTAGGGGAAGTACGGCACTGCATGTGTAACATATGCCAGCTTAGCTATCTGGAGTTTTGCAAAGAATTATATGTCATTTGAATATCAAACTGATTTGTACAGATGCTTGTGTTAAAAATATATTTGTAAAGTTGTTTGTTTTAAAAATATATCAACAGTGGGTCCTGATGGACAAAAAATAAATATACATGTATGCCAGACGGTATTGTTGTAACTAATTAAATGTATATCTTTTAAGAGAGGAGAGAAGGGGTTAAGCTCAGCCCAGCTAACCTTAAGAAAAACAGCCTGAAATAAAATGACTTTGTTTAGGCCATAAAAGATTCTATCCCACAGATCTGAATGCAGCTCGAGGCACAATCTGTATGAAAAGCCTTTCTGCAGGAAGAGTAGAAGTGTTGGACTTGTTTTATAGCTTCCAGATGCTGTATTAAGCCTTAGCAAATTCTATGTGTGTATTCTGACACATCTATGCCAAATCCTGGTCAGTTGCTAGGATGGGGGTAGTGTGGGAACCACAGAGTCAGTTGATCAGATGTGATGCTATTCTGTATCCAGCACTGAAATTGTATTTGAATACTAGTGGGAGATGTGATAGATGAACTTTGTTATTAGACTTGACAAGACACACTCATCCACTTTCACCTTGCCTTGCTTTAGTAAGTAGTTAGGGAACAGTAATTCTTCAGTCAGGTGGAAAATATAGTCAGATTGGCTAAATATTGTTTTTCTGTGTCTGTCTGAGTCTTTCCATTTGTGTTGTTTTCTTATATTTCCTGTGGATTGAAACTCTGGTGTTTATTATAAACAGATATTCAATATTTTCATGTTTTCTATTTTATTAATTATTAACTATATCTATACCTTTCATCATGGCTGATCTTTTAGAAAATATGTAACCTTTGGGAGAAATTGCATTTATTTAGTGGCGCTGTGGCTCCATGTTCCTGAAAGTCTTTTTGATTGATCAAACATTACCATTTGTATAAGTATTAATTTTACTGACAGTAATTGAGTATCCTGGTAACAGCCTTAGAGTAGCTGGCTTTGGGTGATTTTGGTAGCTATGTATCTAAAAAAAACTTTAAAGGCAACAAATCCAAAAAGCAAGGAACAGGCTGGATATCATCAAATAACCCATTAATATGTGAGCGCTTTCGGTAAGGAAGTTTTCCCCACCTTCTTCAGACAAAAATGAAACAACAGTGAAATTTCATTACCATGTTAAATGGTAAAATTGGCAATGACATCACAAAAATTTTTCAACATTTAAAGAAATACATAGTGTTTGCTTTAAAACCTATTTACATGGAAAAGTTGGCTTTATAACAAAAGCCAATCAATGTTTAAAAACACAATTCTATACTAAGAACCCCTTATTGACTAAGAATAGGTTATAAACCTACTAACTTGATAAAAAATAATAATAAGAGGAACTAAGTCATGACAAAAAGACAAAGCAAGTAGGAATCAAGATTAGAGATAAATAAATAGTAAAACGTACATATATAAAATGCACATGTATAAAATGCAATACCCTATACAATATATACTACATAATGTACTTTATACATATAGTAATCTAATCTACAAATATTGTACCAAAAATAATTAATGCCTACGCATAAAAATTAGTTCTAAAATTGATAAGGTTACTTATTGGTACAAAACTCATGACCATACAGATAAATGGCAAGAAAAAAATTTATATATATATATATATATATATATATATATATATATATATATATATATGAATATAAATATACCAAATATATACATATAAATGAATGAAATCATACTTTTCATCTATTTAATGCCATCAATTTTAAGAAACATTTGATGGACAATATCTCATTAAGCCCAGGAGGTATATAGGCTGCAGTACGTATCTGCCAAAAGGCTTCTTGCTCTTCCAATCTCAACTGCCAAGGACCTCCTCTAACGTGTGGTTGAACCTGATGTACTACTGCAAAGCAAAAACAATGCTCTGAGTTGTTATGTATATGTTTTGCAAGAGCATTGTTCAAATCACCTCTACTCATAGCATATATATGTTCATATATTCATTTCTTTAGTGGTCTATCGGTTTTGCCTATGTAAAAAGCTGGACACTTTTTACATATTGCCGCATAGACCACTCCATTAAAATTACAATTGAAAGAGCTGTGGATGGTATACTTTTTACCAGCCATGTTGACAACAGGACTAACCAAAATGTATTTACAATAATGACATGTACCACATCTTCTCATGCCTAACCCCTTCTTATTTGTTTTAGTTCTTTCTAACAATTGTTTGAGATTTGGACCACGCCTATACGTGATCTTCGGTTTCTCTCCCAAAGGTTTAATCAACTGTTGATCTTCTAAAATGATTTTCCAGTTCTTGAACATGATGTTATTGATAATGTGAGCATCAATACTATAGGTGAAAAGAAAACTGGTATTGAACTCTTTGTCATGATTACAACTTTTCACAACCATGTTACCCCCACAAAGTAATGGATTCCCTTTTAGTGTGAACTTCTTGTTTTATGTCATCTACAAAGGAATGTGGATAACCTCTTGCTAGAAACATAGATTGAATGTTATCACATTCATTTCTAAAGTCAATTAAGTTAGACACCATTCGGGCAGCCTGTACAAATTGTCCCTTCACTATACTCCTTTTTTGGTGTATTGGGTGGGAACTATTAAAGTGAAGGTAGTTGTTCGAAAAGGTGGGTTTTCTAAAGATACATGATTTAAACTGTCCAGAGTTCAAGTCTTTACTTATTTTTACATCGAGAAATGAAATTTCACTCAGACCAATGGTGTGAGTGAATTCCAAAAATTCAATCATATTTGACATGTTCTCGACGAAAGATGGAATATTGTCCAAAGAACTTTTCCACAAAAAGAACATGTCATCTTGGTACCTGGTGTACCAAGTGACATTTTCCTGGTACAGTTCACTTTGAAACAAGAACTCATGTTCCCAGTGTGCTAAGACACTGTTTGCAAATGTACATCCACAGGGGGAACCCATGGCAATCCCTGATGTTTGTAAATAATACTCATCTTTAAACATTAGATAGTTGTTGCCAAGGATAATGTCTAACAGTGTTTCCACTAAATACATCTGCTCACTTGGCGCCCCTTTCCTAAGCATAAAATTGATTGTCCATTGGATTCCTACTCTGTGTGGAATGACCGTGTAAAGGTCTTTGATATCAACTACTAAAAAGATTAAAGTGGGATCAAATTCAATTTTTCCAATATTTTCAAGAAAGCTCCAGGAATCTCTACAAATTTGAACTTCTTGTTTTAACAAGGGTTTAAGAATATTGTCAACCAGTTTGGCACACGCATACGTAACTGACCCTCTACCATCCACAATGGGTCTGAAGGGAGGGTCAGTAAGGTTTTTGTGTATTTTAGGTGTGCCAAACAAAGTTGGAGTCCTTGGAGCTGTCATTATCAAATATTGCAATAGATTAGAATCTATGGTACCTTTGAGAAATAAATCATCCAATGTTTCTTTAATTTTCTTATTTACAATGTTAACTTCATTAAGACTAAAAGGAGCATAAGGGCCTGTGTGAAGATATTCTAACATTTTATTTTCATATTCGAAATTATCCATGAAAATAAGGCCGCCCCCTTTATCAGGTGCCATGACTCTGATGTGGCACTCATTGAGTAAATCAATGAATGCCAACTCGGCATCATTAATGTTCAATCCAGTTTGTGTCCTGTTGCCAAACATGTGATGCTGTTTGCTGTTCATTGCTCGAAGGTCCAATTCGCACATTCTCTCAAACATATTGAGAGTATTATTAAGTGGTGGATTAAAGACACTGGATACTCTATATGTGTCGAGCAGAGAAGGGGTGTTTCCTAAAAGTGCCATGAGGTTTAATTTACGGACATACAATTTTAGATCAACAATGGTACTGACAAGATTGCAATTTTTATTGGGGACAAACGACAAACCCTTGGAAAGAAATTCAATGATATTTGCATCAATTGTTAAAATAGTATAATTGTAAACCTTAAAGTCCCCATTATTATTAAATAAAATGGTTGGCTTTTGTTCGATATTCACTACGTTATTAATGACACCTTGTCCTGGGGCTAACGCCTGCGTTGGTTGCCCCTTTTCTTTTTTTGATGATTGCGTCCCCGATAGTTGTTGTTTGTTGTGGTGTTCCTGGAGGTAGTCCCTCTCTGAAAACCCTGATTGTTGTTAGCTACATTATCATTCACATCAGACCCTTGATTATCAGTGTTGTTACCATTTCTCCCCTGATGATTATTATTTACTCCCTGATTCCTAATGCGTTCACTTCTCTGGACTGGTTGTAATTCATTGTCCTCCCCAGGGGTAGTATTGTTAGTACTAGATTCATCTATCCCTCCTTCAGAAGATTGTCTCCAGGCAGCAACCTGGCCAAATGAGGGTGGGGGGTATGCAGTGTTATTTTGATATTCTATAATGTCCCTATCAATTTTCCGTATTTTATTTTTCACCATTTTTTCAATAGCAACTTCTATACTAGATAACACTCTTTGATAGTCAAACTTGTATCGACTAAAATCAATATGTCCTTGTAAAAAAGTTTCAAGCTTGATTAAGTCTTCTTGTAACACATTAACTTCAAGCAAATAATGTTTTACGAGACATTCCATAAAATCAATGCCCTGTTTATCAAACATGTTAATGAGTTCTTTGTGGAATTCAGAGTTCTTTATTGTGCCTGCTGGATACCGCCATTGGCGCAACCCTTTAGGCACAATGTGTCTATTCACACATTCACGGAGATATGAAATCTCAAGATGCAGTTTCCTGCAGCGAAACAGTTTTAAGTCAAACAGGTTTCATTCGTTAAAAAACGAACTCACTCTCTCATCCTGTGCATGTGCACCACTGTTGTTCCCATTTGAAAAAAAGTCATTGTTGGCCAAAAAGGAAGACAGCCTTGGCAATATAATGGCGTTAGAAGTCCTGTCTGCCACGTTTGAATTGTTGTTGTATCTACCTTATAATCTAGGAGGAGGTGGCAAAGCGGGTAAGCTGTGCTAACCATTCCCATGTGTGTGTGTGTGTGTGTGTGTGTGTGTGTGTGTGTGTGTGTGTGTGTGTGAAAATCAAATCTCAAAGAGAGTGTGTGTCAGCTACTTTGAACAGGAACACTGAGAGCACTGATTTCACAGAGAGGGTAGTGGAGGACTTGGCTTGGAAAACCCGGTTAAGGACTTAACTCTATAGCTGTGTCAGTGGAAGGGGGTCTTATTTTGGGACCTGGAGAGAAACCCCAGCCCCAGGACAGCAGTATGCATTCCCTTGTGTGCTCTTAAGGGAAATTTTACTTAGTGCAGAAAACTGCATCTAAAAATACTGTGTGCTTCTATTTTTTTCTCAGTGAACATTCCCACCAGTGTCAGTGGTGAGGTTTGAGGCTCCTTGATCACTGGCCCAGAGAAGGGACATCACAAGCAGCATGCTAAGCACTGTACACTTGGGTTCCTAACTACAGATCTGAACTTACTTCTAATCCCTACACTATTAACAGCATGCTGAGCACCATACACCTGGGTACATAACTAGAGAACTGAACACACTTCTTATCCCTACACTATTAGCAGCATGCTGAGCACCATACACCTGGGTACATAACTAGAGAACTGAACACACTTCTAATCCCTACACTATTAGCAGCATGCTGAGCACCATACACCTGGGTATGTAACTAGAGAACTGAACACACTTCTTATCCCTACACTATTAGCAGCATGCTGAGCACCGTACACCTGGGTACCTAACTAGAGAACTGAACACACTTCTTATCCCTACACTATTAGCAGCATGCTGAGCACCGTACATCTGGGTACGTAACTAGAGAACTGAACACACTTCTTATCCCTACACTATTAGCAGCAGGCTGAGCACCGTACACCTGGGTACGTAACTAGAGAACTGAACACACTTCTTATCCCTACACTATTAGCAGCATGCTGAGCACCGTACACCTGGGTACCTAACTAGAGAACTGAACACACTTCTTATCCCTACACTATTAGCAGCATGCTGAGCACCGTACACCTGGGTACCTAACTAGAGAACTGAACACACTTCTTATCCCTACACTATTAGCAGCATGCTGAGCACCGTACACCTGGGTACCTAACTAGAGAACTGAACACACTTCTTATCCCTACACTATTAGCAGCATGCTGAGCACCGTACACCTGGGTACGTAACTAGAGAACTGAACACACTTCTTATCCCTACACTATTAGCAGCATGCTGAACACCGCACACCTGGCGTAACTAGAGAACTGAACACACTTCTTATCCCTACACTATTAGCAGCATGCTGAGCACCATACACCTGGGTACGTAACTAGAGAACTGAACACACTTCTTATCCCTACACTATTAGCAGCATGCTGAGCACCGTACACCTGGGTACGTAACTAGAGAACTGAACACACTTCTTATCCCTACACTATTAGCAGCATGCTGAGCACCATACACCTGGGTACATAACTAGAGAACTGAACACACTTCTAATCCCTACACTATTAGCAGCATGCTGAGCACCATACACCTGGGTACGTAACTAGAGAACTGAACACACTTCTTATCCCTACACTATTAGCAGCATGCTGAGCACCGTACACCTGGGTACCTAACTAGAGAACTGAACACACTTATCCCTACACTATTAGCAGCATGCTGAGCACCGTACACCTGGGTACGTAACTAGAGAACTGAACACACTTCTTATCCCTACACTATTAGCAGCATGCTGAGCACCGTACACCTGGGTACCTAACTAGAGAACTGAACACACTTCTTATCCCTACACTATTAGCAGCATGCTGAGCACCATACACCTGGGTACCTAACTAGAGAACTGAACACACTTCTTATCCCTACACTATTAGCAGCATGCTGAGCACCGTACATCTGGCACGAATCAGAGAACTGAACACACTTCTTATCCCTACACTATTAGCAGCATGCTGAGCACCGCACACCTGGCACGTAACTAGAGAACTGAACACACTTCTTATCCCTACACTATTAGCAGCATGCTGAGCACCGTACACCTGGGTACCTAACTAGAGAACTGAACACACTTCTTATCCCTACACTATTAGCAGCATGCTGAGCACCGTACACCTGGTACGTGAATTAGAGAACTGAACACACTTCTTATCCCTACACTATTAGCAGCATGCTGAGCACCGTACACCTGGGTACGTAACTAGAGAACTGAACACACTTCTTATCCCTACACTATTAGCAGCATGCTGAGCACCGTACACCTGGGTACCTAACTAGAGAACTGAACACACTTCTTATCCCTACACTATTAGCAGCATGCTGAGCACCATACACCTGGGTACGTAACTAGAGAACTGAACACACTTCTTATCCCTACACTATTAGCAGCTTGCTGAGCACCGTACACCTGGGTACGTAACTAGAGAACTGAACACACTTCTTATCCCCACACTATTAGCAGCTTGCTGAGCACCGTACACCTGGGTACATAACTAGAGAACTGAACACACTTCTTATCCCTACACTATTAGCAGCATGCTGAGCACCGTACACCTGGGTACGTAACTAGAGAACTGAACACACTTCTTATCCCTACACTATTAGCAGCATGCTGAGCACCGTACACCTGGGTACGTAACTAGAGAACTGAACACACTTCTTATCCCTACACTATTAGCAGCATGCTGAGCACCGTACACCTGGGTACGTAACTAGAGAACTGAACACACTTCTTATCCCTACACTATTAGCAGCATGCTGAGCACCGTACACCTGGGTACCTAACTAGAGAACTGAACACACTTCTTATCCCTACACTATTAGCAGCATGCTGAGCACCGTACACCTGGGTACGTAACTAGAGAACTGAACACACTTCTTATCCCTACACTATTAGCAGCATGCTGAGCACCGTACATCTGGGTTCTTAACTACAAATCTGACAGCACATCTTATTCCTACAAAACTAGTAGCATGCTTAGCACACCATTCATGGGTATGTAACTGTAGATCTGACAGCACTTCTTATCCCCACACTACCAGCAGCATGCTCTGCACTACAAACCTGTTTTCCTAACTACAGATCTGACAGCACTTCTTATCTCTACACTATTAGCAGCATGTTGAGCACTGCACACATCAAAGAAGGCATGAGTGTGGCATTCAGTTGAGTGAGATGGTGGCAGTTAACATGACACCCTGACCCCGTGTAGAAAAATGGGAAAAAGTGGGTTAATGATGATGATGTTGTCTAATTTTTCAATAATATCATCATAGGGGATAGTGTCAAACGCCTTGGCTAGGTTGAAATAAGCAGTGTGCACGGAATGACCACTGTCCATAGCCTCTGTAATCTTTTCAAAGAGGCTTTCTAGGTTCAGAAGACAGGACTTGCCTTTCACAAAACTGAAATGATTGTGGTCTACATCAATTAAACTAAAACTGTCTGCTAATATATTGGCTGTATCTTTAGTGTAGAATGTGCAATATTATTATGAATGAACTCAGTGCATTGATAGACATTATTTCTTAATTTACTGGCATAACTGAAGAATGATCTGTGATTTCCTTTTGCATCTGTAGCAACATTAAGTTTATATTCTGCTTTAAATGTTCTAATAGTGAACATAAGTTCTTTGCTGGCATTTTTCAATGTGGTCTTGAGGTAGGTGGATGGAGATGACTTATAGTTGTTAATTATTTACAATATTTTATTTGGTTTATTAAAATGGGAGCTCCTCCAGAGAGGTTTATTCTTGAATATGCCATATATTTAGGGAAGATGGTTACTGTCTTTTCTATGCAGCTGTTTAGATGTTGGTAAACTTCAGGTGTGAATAGTTGTCTCAGACGGGTCCATTTGTGGGGGATTGTTCGGAATTTTGCCTAGGTCTTCTAGAGGCTGAAGTAGGTTTGCCCAGGAGAAGACACTAAAGCAAGCTTCATTTAGTGGTAGGATGATACCACTAGACCTGACAGAGAAGATATTTAATTTGTAGACATAGTTGGGGTATAGGTTCATAGGTTCATAGGTAGGTACTAGGCTACTGGCCCTAGAGCCTATATAATCCTAGCCAAAAAGGTATCCTGGCTTTCGCTGTCCAAGAAAATTATTTTCCTGTGCCCCTGTCGAGCAGAGCCGCAGAAGTGATTCCCAGCATGAATTTCCTGTCTCCCATCCAATCATCAAGATTTTTCTTGAAGAGTGCAAATGAGGAGCTTTGTTTGACATAGATAGGTAGTTTGTTCCAGAGTATGGGAAGTCTCCGGGACAGGATACAAGCAGGAACTATGTTGGTAAAAAAAAAAACACATTAAGGATATTAGAAACTTAAGTGGGCAGTTTTATAATTTGCTATCATGCATTCGTATTAACATAGTCTAGGAAACACTAAACATCTCAACTTTTAGAAATGGAAGTGTGACAATCAGTGATGGGTAGCTGATGTCCCCTAGCACAAAGGTGTTTGTTTTGATATTTATCTCCTCAGTGGTGTTAGGGTAAATTCCATGATCACTGGGAGACATCAGTGGAGATCTATAACTAGCAATGAAGTAATATTTTGACTTTTTAAGGGTGATTTAGATTTCTGGGAGTTCTACATTAGGCTAATGGGTAGTTTAAGATGAGTCAGTTGTGTTTGTGACAAATATAGATACTCCCCTGCAGATTTCCAAGGGCCTGAAGGCATGACAGGTATTAAACCCTGGTATAGAGGGAGGATTGCCATTGCACTGAAACCATGTCTCCGTAACTACACAAATGTGAATGCACTGAGATTTCAAGAGAACCTCATGTTCTAATGTCTTTCTGTTTAAACTTCTAGTTTTGAGTAGTGCTACCATGATATTGTCTGAATTTGACTTCGAGTCTGCTATGCTGGAATATCAAGCTGGAAAACTGCCTAAAATAGGCACTATAAGGACAGCAAAGGTTTTAGCCAGTATGCTAGCAGTAAGCCGTCCCTGATGAAACAGAACATCTTATCTACCATCTCATGCCAGGCAGACATGTACTGGATCCCCTTAGACTGACACCAACTACTTATCCAGTTGTTAAAGTGAATGATCTTGTCTTGTTGTCTAGGCATCATTCTTGATAAAGGCAAGATATGGTTCAAGACCAGCATGTTTTCAGCCGCTATCACATTCATAATAAGATCCATCATCTCTGTCTCTGTATGATCCCCTCAATTGAGTAGTTCAGGGAATTCACTCCAGCATGAGCTACCACTAGGTCAGAATGATAGCACTGACCCCAGGGACTGCAAACCAATTAATCTTACCAATATTATTTGTAAAATAAAGGAACATATAATCATGAAACTTAAAATTAAGGATATTGGTACCTTACTAACCCTTGACCCAAACCCATATGGCTTTATGAAATATAGATCCTGTCCACATAATCTGGTGAATTGTTCCAGAAGGTTACAGAGGCACTGGATGAAGACATGAATAAGTATTCTGCCTACCTAAATATTACCAAGGCCTTCGATACTATTCCACACTTTGACACTGTACTGAAAATGACCCATTTGGATAAAACCCATTCATAACTTACTGGATAGCTAACTGACTTAGAGACAGAAATTATTTAAAGTTGGTTGCACATTTTCCTCTGAAAGACTTGCCACCAGGGGTGCCCCCAGGGTTCACTGCTGGGACAATTACTTTTTGGCATCTACTTTGCTGATGTCAAAGCTAACTAAATTTACTGATAATTGCAAACATGCAGCTGTCATCGACTCACCAGAATACACCTATATCCTCCAAAAGTGCCTAACCCAAACAAATGTATGGTATGCTAACAAATAGCTTAGCAAAAAGAATTGCAGTCTCAGTGACACAACAGGTAGCACAATAGCCTCTGATCCAGAACGTAGATGGATTGCTGACACTGCAGTGCAGTTTAAGGGATTTGGGAGGTGCAACTCTCCTGAGTTTGACATCCTTTGGTTGAGACATTAAACTGAGGCCTCAACTGCCTGAGTTGGTGGTAGCTCAGATGGATATAAAAGTTCTCACAGCAGTTATCAAAAGGAGTAGGGGAAGTTTCCTGATGTCTTTGCCAAATTTCCTCTAATAATGCAAATGCTACCTCAGGTCTCCCCTGAAAAGAGGTTACTACCTTGGTGGGACTGAGTAAGCAAGGGATAAATAAAAATGCAGCATTGTACTCTTATGGAAATGAGTATCTCTACATCTACCACATAAATGACCCCCCTAAAAACAAAAATAATATTGTTATTAAAGACCTGGGGAAATTCATAGACAATAACTCTCCTGTGAGCATCAAGTATGGACTATCATTAGGAAATCTTTTTCCTGGCCCAGGTAATTACTAAGGGCATAACCTCAAGGTCAAAGGAAGACATTGGGGGTATTCGTAAAGACTACAGTGAGACAATTTTGAAGGATTCCCTTTCTTTGAAACTTTTTCTAAAATAAATTGGTTGTTTCAGTGGGAAAATAATGTTTCTCAGTCCTTCATGAATTATTATAATTTGTTACAACTGGAATTTCCAGAATCTGCTCAAATTACTGACGTTCTGTCAACTTTGAAGGATGTTTTTTCTTAGATCAGTTTCCCTGACAGCATGTTGCCCCCAGGAAAGCAGATACACTTTATAAAGTGCCTCAGCCTGTTAAGTTTTTATGTACTCATCACAGTTCTGGCACACACCTGTTGCTTTAGTGAATCTAGCTGTTGCTGAACATACGGTTAATACTAATCCCTCTCCTGCTGACAATGATGGGAAGGTGTTTAATAAATTTAGGGAAAGATGCACTCTTAGGGTTGCCACGGTGGTGCAGCAGTTAGCGTTGTTGCCTCACAGCAAGAAGTTCCCTGGTTTGATCCTTGGCTGGGGTGCCTTCTGTGCGGAGTCTGCATGTCCTCCCTGTGGTCAAGTGGGTTTTTTCCGGGTGCTCTGGTTTCCTCCCACATCCCAAAGAAATGCTGTAGGTGGACTGGACACTCTAAATTGGCCCTAAGTGTGTGTGTGTGCCTTCTGTGGAAGGTTGGGTGCCAGGCTGGCAACTCAACACCGTAAAAACTCCACTGACAATCATGAGCAGACAGGTGATCTGCTGTGGTGAACCCTAACTGGGAAAAGCCGAAAATAGAAGAAGGGGAAAGATGTAGTCTTCTGCAACACTTGTTTTTAGAATTCTTAACTAGCTCATATGTTGAAGTTTATGCTTTCCTCTTGTGAGAATATAACAGATATTTTGGCATTTCTTTGTGAGGAGAAATCTGCTTTATGCAGCTGGGTGTCTTCTGTGTCTCAAGTGATTACCCACTGTTTGAAATTCGCTTATGATTCTGCTGATGCCGCTTCCAGGACTGCTGCCACTGAAATTGTTATGAAGAGGTTTGCATGGCTGCATCTTCAAAACCTTTTAGAGGATGTCAAAAATGCAATTTTGAATTCTCCTTAGGATAGAGGACTGTTTTTTGGGCTCTTTGCTGCAGAGATCATTAAGAAGTGTGATGAGAGAGGAAAGCTGATTCAAGGACTCTTTCAGATTTTTCAGCCCTCCTTCTCTAAGTTTGCCAAGGGATTCAATGCTCCCTCTACAACTTTATTTAAAACTTAAAATAAACAGTGCCAGCAAGTTGCTGGAAATCAAATATTTAAAAAGGAATGGCAGGGATATTCTGAAAAGAAAGCAGGAAGCCCCCAGAACAAAGGACAGTCTAATATGTCTGAATGACTATATAACAGATTTCTAACTCTCCTCCCACCCTGACAGTCCTTTAATCTTTCCAACAGGTCTAAACCTCCATTTCTCTCTTTGGCAACAGTTTCAGGCAGATGGGCTCTGTGAGTAATCCATCAAGGTTATAGATGGCAGAAGGAGTCTTTCCCTCCCTTTCAGAGGATTCCTCCACACCCACCAGACCAAACTATTCTTTTCTCTCATACCATTCAGCTTACAGTTGCCCAGGGGATTATAGAAGCTGTCCTCGCTCCTCAGTTATGGGAAGTGTTTTATTCCAGGATGTCACTGGTATCAAAGATAGACAATTTCTGGAGGTTGGGAGTTGGCATAATGGTTAAAGTGTTTACCTCATATACACAAGGTACAACTTTGATTCTTATATTAAAAGGGAAATTAAATAACTTAAAATGGCCTGCAAGGCCAGCTTACCTAGTACTTACCTATAAATCTACGAATATGAACCAATTCTGGGTCATTCTTTTCTGAATCTGTGATAGTTCCCAAGTTCAAAATGCTGTCTCTTCACAACTTGATACCCCTTATTTAGACTTAAAATATACAGATCATCACATTCCTGTAGATTCAGATTTTAGACATTTATTAAGGATTTATGTGTTTGGATCATATTTTCAGTTCTCTACATTACCCTTTTGCCTATCTACTGCTCCAAGAGTGTGCACACAGTGTCTATCTCCTGTGCTAACCTAATGCAGATTGCAAGGTATTCACATTTTTACAAATTTAGATGATGTGTTTATCTTTGCAGAGTCTTTCTCAAAATGCCAGGAGGCTCTCATTGGATAAGAGTTCTTCTACACAGGCTGGGATTGCAAAAGAACTTACAGAAACCTTGCCTGATTCCTTCTGACAGGATTGTTTTCCTGGGCTGTCTCATGGACACCTTGGTTCAAAGTGTTTTTCTTCCACAGAAAATACAGATCTATATTTAGATCTATTTCTGACTTTTTCCCCTCAGACTACCATCTCAGCAAGGGAATTCCTCAGGATTCTGGGGCTCATGGGATCTATGATACTTGTTACTGATTTTACAAGACTCCACATGAAAAATGATCTGCTTGGGGGAACTTCTCAAATAGATCTATTTGCCTCCACTTACAGCATTCAGTTGGCAAACTTCTGTTCTAGGATTCCATGCAAAAAAGCCTGGAAAGCAGATGCATTTTCTTTTCCTTAGACAGGAATATACTTATATGCATTTCCACCCTTTCCACTAATATCCAGGGTAATTCTAAAGATTTACAAGGACTCCCTACTGGTCTGGGAAATAGTAGTTTTCCCTTCTTTTTTGGACATGGCAAGGGGCAGTTACTACAAACTTTCTCATGGAATGTTTTTACTCACACAAGATTGTAGGTGTGTGATACATCCCAACCCTAAACAACCACACCTGACTGCCTGGTTAATAGAATTTGAATATCTTTTAGGTATCTTTTTCTAAGGTAGCAGGCCTGCTACTAGAAAATAATACATTACCAAATTGAAAGGTTTTCTTAGTTGGTGTTAACAAAATAACCAGCACCCATTCATGGATAATGCTTCTCTGGTTCAACAGCATTTCTGCAAGTTATTATCCCATGGCTTATCTTTAGGGTTGCCAACTTTTCAAATGCCCAAAGTGGGACATTTTTGGCACACACATCAAATTTTGCAGGGGAAAACATACCCATGGCCAGTACAAAGGACAGGAATTCACTTTTTTGCCTAAATAAAAGCTTATTCTTGTAGCATTTTAGTTGATTATTCTATTTCTTATAACATTTAGGTGTTTCAGATACAGAATAACTGTTTTATGCAACTATTGCATAACATATAAGAAATAATTCTGTCCTAAAATCTCAGGACATTTGCCATTTTTTCCATTTTTATGCAGGATACACCTGCCTAAAGAGGGACTGTCCCTCGCAAAGTGGGACAGGTGGTAACCCTACAGTTATCTTACTCCTCTGTCAAGGTTCACCTGTCCGATATTTCAGCATGTCTGCCATGGATCTCCCTCTTTCAATGCAGCCTCATATGAAAATGTTTTTGAAAGGGGTGTTGCATAAGAAGCCTCCTAGGAAACCGGTATCTCCTACTTGTACACACTTTTGTGTTAGAAAGTTTAACACTTGCTCCATTTGAAACAGTCTAATTAATTTTGTTGATCTCTGCAAGAGGAGCATCTGAATTGAAAGCTCTTAGATAGTTTCAACCTATATACCTAATTATATTCATATTATTGCTGTATTCAGCGCTTGTGGTTTTTTAAGGATGAATTATTTCTAATATTTCATTACAATATATCAGCTTGGTCTCATAGATTTACCATGTTTTGGATTTCTTTTCATGTATTATTCATGAGGTATTGGCTTATCAGCGATACTCATTGGTAAGCCAAAAGTATTTATTACATGTTTAATTGCATCTATTCAATGTCTGTTTTTTCCAACACTGAAGAAGGCATATTTTTGCGAAAGTCTGTTATTTATACTATTAAATCGCTTTATCTGCTTATATATTGGGCTGATTTCATCTGTTACATTTGCTGGCCAACTGTGTTTGTTTTGTATTTGTCTGGACATGCATCACCTACAGGCATAACATTTGGTTTCTTCCTTGACTCTTGGGCTGTGCTGTAGGACCAGCAGATCATCCGCCATTTTCTGTTATGCACGAGAATCCTCTCCTGATTGTACTAAGGATCACTCATTTTATCTAACATCTATTCGGTTTGGATGTATGATTGTGTTTTGAGTAACAGGCGAATTTTTCAGGATTTAGGTGGACTGGACACTCTAAGTGGCCCCTAAGTGTGTGTGTCGTTAATGTGTGTGCCTTCTGTGTGTGGAAGGTTGGGTGCCAGGCTGGCAACTCAACACCGTAAAAACTCCACTGACAATCACTTGAGCAGACAGGTGATCTGCTGTGAGGTGAACCCTAACTGGGAAAGAAGCCCGAGAAAAATAAGAAGAAAGGGAAAGATGTAGTCTTCTGCAGCACTTGTTTTAGGGAATTGCTTAACTGGCTCATATGTTGGAAGTTTATACTTTCCTCTTGTGAGAATATAACAAATATTTTGGCATTTTCTTTGTGAGGAGAAATCTGCTTTAAACATGCAGCTGGGTGTCTTCTGTGTCTCAAGTGATTACCCATGTTTGAAATTAAAACATGATTCTGCTGATGCATGGCTTCAGGACTGCTGCCACTGAAATTGTTATGAAGAGGTTTGCATGGCTGCATCTTCAAAACCTTTTAGAGGATGTCAAAAATGCAATTTTGAATTCTCCTTAGGATAGAGGACTGTTTTTGGGCTCTTTGCTGCAGAGATCATTAAGAGTGTGATGAGAGAGGAAAGCTGATTCAAAGGACTCTTTCAGATTTTTCAGCCTCCTTCTCTAAGTTTGCCAAAGGGATTCAATGCTCCCTCTACAACTTTATTTAAAACTTAAAATAAACAATGTGCCTTGGCAAGTTGCTGGAAATCAAATATTTAAAAAGGAATGGCAGGGATATTCTGAAAAGAAAGCAGGAAGCCCCCAGAACAAAGGACAGTCTAATAAGTCTGAATGACTATATGACGGATTTCTAACTCTCCTCCCACCCTGACAGTCCTTTAATCTTTCCAACAGGTCTAAACCTCCATTTCTCTTTGGCAGCAGTTTCAGGCAGATGGCTCTATGTGAGTATTAATCCATCAAGGTTATAGATGGCAGAAGGAGTCTTTCCCTCCCTTTCAGAGGATTCCTCCACACCCACCAGACCAAACTATTCTTTTCTCTCATACCATTCAGCTTACAGTTGCCCAGGGGATTATAGAAGCTGTCCTCGCTCCTCAGTTATGGGAAGTGTTTTATTCCAGGATGTCACTGGTATCAAAGATAGATAATTTCTGGAGGTTGGGAGTTGGCATAATGGTTAAATTGTTTACCTCATATACACAAGGTACAAGTTTGGTTCTTATATTAAAAGGGAAATTAACTAACTTAAAATGGCCTGCAAGTACTTACCTAGCACTTACCTATAAATCTACGAATATGAACCAATTCTGGGTCATTCTTTTCTGAATCTGTGATAGTTCCCAAGTTCAAAATGTTGTCTCTTTACAACTTGATACCCCTTATTTAGACTTAAAATATACAGATCATCACATTCCTGTAGATTCGGATTTTAGACATTTATTAAGGATTTATGTGTTTGGATCACATTTTCAGTTCTCTACATTACCCTTTTGCCTATCTACTGCTCCAAGAGTGTGCACACAGTGTCTATCTCCTGTGCTAACCTAATGCAGATTGCAAGGTATTCACATTTTTACAAATTTAGATGATGTGTTTATCTTTGCAGAGTCTTTCTCAAAATGCCAGGAAGCTTTCATTGGGTAAGAGTTCTTCTACACAGGCTGGGATTGCAAAGGAACTTACAGAAGCCTTGCCTGATTCCTTCTGACAGGATTGTTTTCCCGGGCTGTCTCATGGACACCTTGGTTCAAAGTGTTTTTCTTCCACAGAAAATACAGATCTATATTTAGATCTATTTCTGACTTTTTCCACTCAGACTACCATCTCAGCAAGGGACTTCCTCAGGATTCTGAGGCTCATGGGATCTATGATACTTGTTACTGATTTTACAAGACTCCACATGGAAAAATGATCTGCTTGGAGGAACCCCTCAAATAGATCTATTTGCCCCCACTTACAGCATTCAGTTGGCAAACTTCTGTTCTAGGATTCCATGCATAAAAGCCTGGAAAACAGATGCATTTTCTTTTCCTTGGACAGGAATATTCCTATATGCATTTCCACCCTTTCCACTAATATCCAGGGTAATTCTAAAGATTTACAAGGACTCCCTACTGGTCCAGGAAATAGTAGTTTTCCCTTCTTTGTTGGACATGGCAAGGGGCAGTTACTACAAACTTCCTCATGGAATGTTTTTACTCACACAAGATTGTAGGTGTGTGATACATCCCAACCCTAAACAACCACACCTGACTGCCTGGTTAATAGAATTTGAATATATTTTAGGTATCTTTTTCTAAGGTAGCAGGTAGTAATGCAGGCCTGCTACTAGGAAAATAATACATTACCGAATTGAAATGGTTTCTTAGTTGGTGTTAACAAAATAACCAGCACCCATTCATGGATAATGCTTCTCTGGTTCAACAGCATTTCTGCAAGTTATTATCCCATGGCTTATCTTTAGGGTTGCCAACTTTTCAAATGCCCAAAGTGGGACATTTTTGGCACACACATCAAATTTTGCAGGGAAAACATACCCATGGCCAGTACAAAGGACAGGAATTCACTTTTTTGCCTAAATAAAAGCTTATTCTTGTAGCATTTTAGTTGATTATTCTATTTCTTATAACATTTAGGTGTTTCAGATACAGAATAACTGTTTTATGCAACTATTGCATAACATATAAGAAATAATTCTGTCCTAAAATCTCAGGACATTTGCCATTTTTTCCATTTTTATGCAGGATACACCTGCCTAAAGAGGGACTGTCCCTCGCAAAGTGGGACAGGTGGTAACCCTACAGTTATCTTACTCCTCTGTCAAGGTTCACCTGTCTGATATTTCAGCATGTCTGCCATGGATCTCCCTCTTTCAACGTAGCCTCATATGAAAATGTTTTTGAAAGGGGTGTTGCATAAGAAGCCTCCTAGGAAACTGTTATCTCCTACTTGTACACACTTTTGTGTTAGAAAGTTTAACACTTGCTCCATTTGAAACAGTCTAATTAATTTTGTTGATCTCTGCAAGAGGAGAATCTGAATTGAAAGCTCTTATGATAGTTTCAACCTTACCTCATTTTCCACAAAGACAGGGTTTCCTGAAGAACTAATCTTTCATTTATGCCTAAACTGCTATCCGAGTTTACCTTAAGCTAAGTTATCAGTCTACCTATCTTCTTTCTAGAACCTAAAAATGAAAGGGAAAGGATACACCATAACTTGGATGTCCACAGACAACTCAGGTGCTATCTTGACAGAACAAAATCTTTTCGACTGCTTGCTCAATTTCATTTCTTGGGAAGGTAAGAAAAAAGGACAAACGTCAAAACGTCAAAAAAAAAAAAAAAAAAAATAGTCAAAACGGACTATTTCAAAATGGTTGTTTCATGCTATTACTCTTTCTTATACTCACCACAACAAAATAATTCCAGGTAGAGTTAAGGCTTACTCTGCTAGGGCCTGGCTTTATCTGTGACTTTCTGGAAAGGGTTGGATGCTAGAGAAATTCTAGAAGCAGCAAGTTTGTCCTTTATGCACCTTCTACAAAGCACTATAACTTAGACTCCTTCTCCAGATCAAGGACAGGCTTTGTTAGCACCATTCTCTAGGGGTACCTGAACCCTCATCCTTCTACACATATAGCTTAGGATACTGCAGCAGGGATAAACTGTTTTATGTTAGCTGGAGTGCTATGATTTTGTTTGCTTTTGAGTCTGCAGTACAGAGTCTTGAATATTCAGTTCTTTTTATCCTAAGCATTGTTGAGTGTATAATCAGATCAAAAAAGATCACCATTAAACAAATACACAGTACAGGTGACTAACTACCCTGAAACTGGGATACCTATACATTTAGCAGGAAATACTCTTAAAGATTCCTTAATTTTATTATTAGTTTTCTTTTATCAAACTGTTCCCATTTTAACCAGGGGGTGATGATCATTTTGACTTTATCCTTACAGAGGCCTCTACTTCCTCTGCTATCCAAATGGTACTGCTTTCTTAGCAAACTCCATCTGTTTAGTAGTAACATTGTCCCTTAAAATACACTTTGAAACCCAGAAAAAAAAATCAGCATTTTGTGATTATTCCAAAATAAACCATCTGCTATTAGTAGACCTTATTGAAATCTGCAAATGGTGCAGTTCTCCATCTAACCTACTGCCTGATGCTAAAGCATACTCCTCTGAATTCTATACTCATATGACTAGAAGCATCAGATAGTCTGCTCCCATCCACCATAGGAATAATGGTAAATTTAGAAATAATTCTGGATGGTAGAATGGCCTTATAAGCTAGCTTTGCAACAAAAAGAAGAAACTAATCCCCACTCTCCCAATACAAAATGGACTTAAAATGAATAAGTGATACTCTCAAGCACATCCTAAAGGAGTGTGAGGCCAGAGATAAACTCAGGGTCAATACCATCTCTAAAGATAACCACAAGACCTTCTTTAATTACCTTACAACACATAGAAATGATGACCATTACTGTACTGACCTTGTCTGCAATAGAGTCACCCACATTGGTCCAGAAGTTATTGCTAATTTCCTTTAAGATAAATTCAGCGCTAATTTCACACTCCTTACCCAGCCAGATGTTTCCTCCTATATCAACTATCACATCTCTTTCAACATCATCTTGGGTCAAGCAATATCTGCACTATAGAAAATTAAAAAAATAATAGCTACGTGTGAACTTACAATACCCCTAACTCTGTATCAAGCAGCACTAATGCAAGCCTTTTCTAAACCTCCTCATTTTAAGTCTCTTCATGGGTTATATTCCTGAAATGTGAAGAATATGAATAGTGTTACCGGTACACAAAGACAGTGTCATGACATACCCCATGACATACCCCATGACATGCCCCATGACATACCCCATGACATACCCCATGACATGCCTCATGACATACCCCATGACATACCCCATGACATACCCCATGACATGCCCCATGACATGCCCCATGACATACTCCATGACATGCCCCATGACATACCCCATGACATGCCTCAGAAACTGTAGAACTACAACCCTTATTAGTATTATCACCAAGGTTATGGAGCATATAGTTGCCAAGCTAATATAGAATGGTATAAGTGACTGACAAACAGTGGGCCCAAACTGATTTGTATTTTTAAAACTTAGGTTGTGCTTATGAAATCTCACTGACTTCTTTTGAATGGTCTTTAAAGCCTTAGATGAGAGCTTGTCAGTCCATACTACTTACATGGATCTTGCTAAGGCCTTTCATACTATTTCACATGCTTGTAACAGAGATAAATTCTCCCACCTTCATGCAACCTCATATGCAGTCCTCCAGATAGCCAAATGTCTCTCCAACATAATCCACACTGTTAAGGTAGGTGGAGAAGTATCATTTGGACTGCCTTCTGTTTGACATTTCTTCTCTGCAATGAAAGCAGATGTCACACAACCATGGCTAACTACATCTGCAGATAATGGCAAAATGGATGCAACATTCAAATTCCCCTCAAACACACAAATACTCCAGCAAGGCCTAAACCAGGCCAACACCTGGGATGTGACCCATAGACTAAACTTAAAGGCCAAAAAAACTGTACAGTTACCTTTTGGAAAGACACTACTCTCTGCACTTACCGCACTTTTGGAAACCTACTCAAAACAGACACAGTTATCCAGGACTTGGGTAAATATGTTGATAATCTGTGTTTGATCACCATGTCTCAGTTACGGTTAGAAGTCATTCTGCTTTTTCACCTGAACTGTATGGGTTTCTATTCTTGGTTTAATGCAGTACAGGTCCTTGTCAAATCTTCCCTTATTACATCCATTCTTCCCTTACTATTCCTTGAATACAGTGCCCCTTTTGGTATATACCTTACAAAGCACATTGACCAACTTGAAAGGCCCTAAACATTTCTGACCAAGAAAATTTGTCCTCTGCACCACATAAGCTACCCTGAAAGACTAAAAGTGCTACCCCTCTACTGGATTCTATATAGACTCCTGAGGGGGGGCTCTTTATTTATATTTTTGAGGAATGCACAGTTCCTGCTCTTCTTAACCACCTTCATAGTCAGAGAACCAATGGTTTGTCTAACAATCATACCAAAGAACTCAAACATCAGAACAAGATCAACAATACCTGCTGTCTGAGAGATTCATAGCCCTGTACTTTCTCAACCTCCATCTACAGGTCAAATAAGGTAAAACCCTAACCACCATAAGTCCATGACTGGGGTATGTAAAAATATTTTTACAATCCGTGAATTTGTAGTCTCAGTACCATGGGATATCATGGATAAGTTTATTGATGGTCCTTCAGTAGTAAGTTTAGTATACACCTAACAATCTGTGACCCTATAATAGTTAGTGAGTACCAAATCTGGCCTTTGCTGATATGGCCAAAGTATGCTATAACTTGTTTTAGTGATGACATGGCTAGAGTGGTGACATATGTGTGTGTTTATATACATATAGATAGATAGATAGATAGATAACTATATGCATATGTGTATGATTGTATCATCAAACACTGAACACTGCAAAGAGTGAATACAGAAATAGCAATCTTTTTTACAGCAAATCCAAAAAGATCTAAAAAAACATAAAAAAACAATTTTTGCAGTGGGTCAAGCCCCCTGCACCCCCATCCCCTGATAATTATATATATATATATATATATATATATATATATATATATATATATATATATAAGTACAGAGATCACACAACAGTAGGGAAAGATCACATTCACAGACCCCACTGAACTGCAATCTCACACACAATATAGCATACTGTAAAACTCTGGCAATAGCTAGTAGTTATGTAAATAATTATTACATTTGAAAAGCTTCAGAAAGACCTAATGAAGATGTGGCATTATGTATATTGATACACACATAAACACATACATAAATGCATATATATATATGTGTGTGTGTGTGTGTGTGTGTGGCTGTGTGCATTTATTCTGCCTTCCAGTCATCATTCATTTATTCAGCTACCTTTCCATTCATTCATCTTCCAGTATCCGTTTTATCCTTCTGAAGGTCATAGGGTAACTAATGGAAAGCAACAGGTGTAAGACATGAAATCAGTCCTAGACTGCACCTCAGCCAGTCACAGTTTACACACATTTCATGCAGACCCCATACAGCCACAGGCTGCCTGAAACATCTCTGATTCACTTACCAGTATAGCTACATGTTCAAAGGAAATACTGGGGTATCCAACAAACCCCACATGGACAAAAGGGGGCATACAAACTCTGTGCTTCAGGCACTGTAGCTGGGACCAGATCTAAATAGCCATGCAACATGAAAGAGCAGTGTTACCTGCTGTACCACTGTCACCTATCTGTAGAATTTTGACATATATGCTTCCTAATAAAAGTCTGATAGTTTTGTGATTTCCTATCTTCTCTTTAAGCATGGAACAACTATTATTTGTAAAGTATTCAACTTTGTACTAATGCCTTTGACCTGAAATGTAACCATGTAAAGTTTCATCATTTTTGACACATCAGCTAGATTACATTTTGTCATTCCATATTCAACCATTTTACATTCCTCTACATGCAATGCAAGGCCATATATGTGTATCTACCCTTCTATATGTAAATCTAATTATCTGTCTATTTGTAGGTCTGTCTTTGACTTCTGTTCAGAGAATTAGTGTGTGTGCGTGTGTGTGCGTGTGTGTGTGTGTGTGTGTGTGTGTGTGTGTGTGTGTGTGTGTGTGTGTGTGTGTGTCTCCGTGTGGTTTGTTCCCATCTCATCTATGTGCTTTCTTGGTACTATGGTTTCCTGCAAGCAACTTGTTATTTGATTGGGTACTGTAAAAATTACCTGTATATAAAGTATTAAGCCTTGCCTCTTTGACTGACAAAGATCAGCAGTCCAGACCACCTACCGAGTTAACAAATGATAAATCAAATTATTTGTTTGAGATTCATTTAACCAGCAAATCTTTTATCCTCCAAGAAAAATTTTGGCAGCATAGCCTTTGAGACTCAAAAAAGTAGGGTGTGCTATACTAATTAAAACCCTACCCAACAGAAACAGAAAGCACAAATAAATACAGGGCAAATTCTGTTATTACCTACATTACTTTACGTATGCTCTGTACTTACTTTGTTTGTGTCTTTCGGCTTTTTCCCGGTTAGGGGTCACCACAGCGGAACTCCGGTCCGCTAATGACTGGCAGTAGAGTTTTACATGCTGGCTTGCTGGGCCTAATGCACAACCTTCAACGAAGGAATGCCCGTTCATGCATGTCGCCACACAGAAGACGCTCTAACTGAGGATTGAACGGGCAACGTCTAACTGTGAGGCGACAACGCTACCGCAGCACCACCACCGCATGCTCTGTACTTACTAATATTCCAAAATCTCACCTTCATACGACTGAACAATCACACAATAAAATTGAAAAATTCACTGTTTATGTCCCTAACAAATTCATCATTGTAGAGCACCTCATAAAATTAATTTGCTACAGCTAAAACAACTTCTGACATTAACATCTAACCAGTTAAAAAACACACATGAAATTCTATATGAGCCCAGCAGATGCCCACCAATCTCTAATTTGCTTCCAAAATATATATGCCAAGCTTGCAGGGCTAGGTTGACAAATGAAAACTCCCTAACTCTCAGCTCCTTGAGTCTTGAAAACCCAGCAATGCTGACAATGCCAATATTTCCCTTGGAAGTCATTGCTGGGGAACTGTACTGGCACTAAGTGCCATTTCCAGGTTTGTCCCCTTTTCCCATTGCATTGGAACTGTTGAGTTGATTGTATCAGTTAGAAGAGGAGGGGGCACCCTCCACATAAGGGATGTGGGGGAATTGCCCCCCTACAAAAAACACTGAAAATATTTTTTTTTCAGGAAAAAAATTTAGCAGACCAACTTCCGGGGAGTTAAGGCTCAGAGAATAAGCTAATAAGCTGTTCATCTGCTCAGAATGGAAGCACCTTGCAGACACCTAAGATCTCAGACCCCAAACCTCCAAGACATTGTTAAATCAAACAACCATTTTGGTGACTCATTCTCTGCTCATGTAGCCAAGTTGAATTCCATTTCCCCAAACTTTAGACACGAGAGTTAACATAAAACATTTCTGTCAGATATAAAAAACTATTAACATCCACGTGGAGCTGTCCTTGTACTTGAATTTCATCCTATCCCCAATCTCTATTTATTCTAGTTTCTCCATTTCATCCACTAATGCCTTTAACCATTACAATACTTTTATTATTTTATTTATTTATTTATTTATGGGAGTGTCCGACTGGACGTAGGTCCATTTTCAGCGGAGGCCCGGGGAGAAAAGCTCCACAGTAAAATAAGCAGACAGTAGTTACATTGGATTACATAGCAATTAACAATTTAATATAGCAATTACTTACAACATATTTACAGATGAAGAACATAGTACATCAGTAGACAACTAGAATCTTTATCTGTGAAGTACATAACAGACATTAACAAATGTTACAATGAGAAGTTCCTGCTGTATAATAAGTACTAGGCTTATGAGCATCTGAGCTTGCTATAATCAAGGTAGTTAGTGGAATGGAAAGAAAGGTAGTGGTTGGATGGGGTGGATGATATTAGAGTGGGAGTTGCAAGGGCATAGCCAGCATGGTTTTAGGTGTGCTTTTAGTAAAGCTTTGAAGTGGGTGCATGATGGTACGGAGGTAATTGTGGGTGGGAGTGAGTTCCATAATTTGGCTATGGCGCAAGAGAATAGTGCTTCACCAGCAGAGTTATTGGCTTTAGTGATCTGCAAGTGATTTTTGTTGCTGGATCTTAGTGGTCTGGTGGTGCAATAGGGTTGGAGTAGATTCTGGAGGGATGGGACATTTAGTGGATGGTTTACTAGTTTGTGGACGAGTGAGAGTTGATACCACTGAAGGAGGTGAGGGAGTTCAAGCCAGCCCAGTTCAGCAAGTGAGAAACAGTGGTGACTACGGTAGGATGCCCTTGTGGCGAATTTGGCGATTTTGTTGTAGCAGGTCTCTAGCTTGTTTAGATCACATTGCCTTAGGTTGGTATATATTGGAGAGGCATAAAGTAGGGTGGAGATAAGGTGGGAATTTGCTATTGAAATCTTTGCTGCTTTGGTGAGAAATTGCTTATTTCTGTATAACGCTCCTAGTTTTTTTGTGGACTTTTTTTATGGTCATGGATATGTGAATGTCAAATTTTAGTTTATTGTCTATTTCCACTCCTAGCAGTTTGGTGTGTTCAGTTGGGTATATAGTGGTGTTGTCTTTTGCTGTGATGGAGAGTTGTTTTGAGTATGTTTGGTGGGTTGGAAGATGAGTAGTTTAGTTTTGTTTGGGTTGAGTATTAATTGGGCATCAGATAACCATGTTTCAACAGAGGAAAAGGCTTCCTGTGTGACTTTTTGCAGTTTTGGTAGGGACTGGGCTGAGCAGATGATGGTCGAGTCATCTGCGTATTGTATGAGTGTGCCATGTTTGGTGGCAGAGGCTAGATTATTGGTGTAAATAGAGAAGAGTAGGGGTCCAAGGCTGGATCCTTGGGGAACCCCTATGGAGACAGGTAGTTGGGGAGATATGTCATTCTGCCATACAACGGATTGTTGGCGGTCAGACAGGTAACTCTGAAACCAGTTGGTGACTGATTGTGAGAAGGATAGGTTATTGAGGACAGAGATAAGTTGTTTGTGTGGGACCATGTCAAATGCTTTAGATAGGTCTAGGAAAGTAGCAGAGGATAGATAGCCATTGTTTTTATGCTGAAGGATAGTGTTAGTAAAGGAGAGTAAGGCAGTGGTGGTGCTATGGTTTGGTCAGAAACCATGCTGAGTACTGGAAAGGAGGTTGTTAGTAAGGAGGTAGTCTGAGACCTGAGAGTGTATGCATCTCTCTAGTATTTTGGAGAGTGGAGAGAGAATAGCTATGGGGCAGTAATTGGTTAGTTCTGAGGAGGGTCCACCTTTGTGGAGGGGAATTATATGTGATACTTTCCACAGTGTGGGAACATAACTTTCTGACAGAGATCAGTTAATCAAGATGGATACTGGGTAGGCCAGAGCATCAGCCAGAGCATCAGCTGCGATTTGTAGGTATTCACTTGGGAGGTTGTCTGCTGCTAATTTGGTGGGTTTAAGTTTAGTTAAGAGTTTTTTTATGTTGGAGGTAGGTACAGGAGAAAAAGAGAAGGCAGTGGGGAGATTACTAGTTGAAGGTGTTGGTTGGAGGGGAGGGGGGTTGTGTTGTTTAGCTAGTGATAGTATGGTTTGGGTGAAGTGTGTGTTGAATGAGGTAGCAATATTTTCTGAGGAGTGAGGGATGTTAGGAGGAGAGGTACTGACTTTACCTGAGTGGAGGATGGAGTTTATGGAGGACCAGAATTGTTTGCGGCTGTGTTGTGAGTCTAGGGCAGACTGGTAGTATTGGAATTTGTCCTGTTTTATTAGCTTTTTGACTCTATTGCGTAGTTCTAGGAATTTCTGTCTAGCTGAGGGGGTTTTGGTTTTGCGCCAGTGCTCCCAGGCTTTATCCCTGTTTTTCATTTCTGACTTAGTGGTTTTCTGTAGCCATGGGGAGGGTTGTGCTTTGGTTCTGGAAAGTCTTATGGGGGCATGGTAATTAAGGATGTTCAGGAAGGTAGTACTAAAAAATTCAACTGCGTCATCTAGACTGGGGTACTTTAGAGGATGAAAGTTACATTCTTTGAGGGATGAGATGAATGTGAGTGGGTTAAAGTTTACTTTTTTTACGTATTTGACGGTAGATGACAGGTTTAGCTTGGTATAGGTGTTTTTTGAGTAGGAATGTCGGGGAGTGTTCACTGAGGCTATCTGATAAGCAGCCTGTTATATATGACTGGGGGCTCTTACTGACTAGTATCCAATCCAGGGTAGTGTGCTTGCTGGAGTTTTTATTTATCCTGGTTGGTGACTGGACTAATTGGGTGAAGCCATGAAGGTGTACATGATGGGTTGGATTGTTGCCAGAACAGGATTCCCAGTCAATATTGAAATCACCTAAGATGATAGTTTCTTGGGGGAGATGGTGGGTAGACCAGCTGAGTAGGTTTTCTAGTGGAGGGATGTTTTGGCCAGGTGGGAAGTAGCATCCAATTATGTTGATGGTTTTGTTTTGGTTAATTTTGAGGTTGGTATATATTATTTCTTCATTGCCTATTTGTGGAGCTGATGATTTTAAGATCTGGATGTTTAGATGCTGTTTAAATATTATAGCTACACCACCTCCTTTTTTGTTTAGCCGGTCTACTCTTAGTATGCCGTAACCTGTAGGGAGTATTTGCTCACTGGTAATGTGAGGTTTTAGCCAGGTTTCTGTCAGGATGACTACATCTGGGGAGTACAAGTCTATGGTGGCATGGAGTTCATGGACTTTGTTGGATATACTTCTAATATTTAGGCTTAGTGGAAGGAAGTCACTTGGCTTTCTATTGGCTGTAATATGGGAGAAGTTGTGGTTTCTAGTCTGATTATATTGAGGTAGGAGATGATAGGGCCAGGGTTGGGGTGGATGTTTCCACATTTAGGGCTAGTTTTGATATGCATGAGATTATTAGTTTTCTCAGTTTTTGAATGTGTTTGTTTATAAGGGAAACTTTATGATTGTGCTCTGTAGGTAATAGGTATGGTGGAGGGTTACTATGTTAAGTTATAGGGATGCTTTATGTTTGAGTAATATAGTTGGTAGAATATGTGGGGGGTGCATAGGGATGGTTCTTGAGCTGGTGGGAGGGGAGCTGAGTGTGGGTGAGACATGAGTGGTGGTGTGAGTAGTAGTACAGTGGTAGTGGTTGAGTGGGGGAATGATGGAGCTTTGGTAGGATGTAAGATATGCAAGGAGAGTGCATGCAGTGAGCATAGGAAAGGTATGCTTGTACATGTTAGTTGAGGAGGTGTGATAGTAGTGGGAAGATGGAGAAGGTAGTGTTGGGTTAGCGCTGTGGTTGGCTATTGGAAAGATGGGAGGGGTTTGAGTGCAATAAAGGTGGGACCACTGGGGGCAGGAGGGAATAGGGGGCAGGATGGGGAGCGAAGCGGGTAGCGAGACCCTGTTAGTTGCTCATATGAGGGGGCTGGAAACAATCACAAAGCAAAGACAAGTATGTGTTAAGAAACAATCATAACTGACCAAGGACTGCTCTGAAACTGTAAGTCATTTCTTAATTTCTCAGGTGGAAAAACAGGATAACCTTGTATCAGTAGGCTACTGTGGTCATAGTTTAAATTAACAAACACACAGTATTGATCAGTTATGGATACTATTTGCTAACAGAAGAGAATAAGATAAAGTGGAAG
>NC_056726.1:479152710-479240210 GCF_019279795.1 Protopterus annectens | reverse complement strand
TGCAAGACAAATACTGATAGAAAGAAAGTCAGCCCTCGGTTCAGAAATAACTCAACCCTGTTTACAAGAGTTGCGACTTGGTCCTTCCAGTCCTCCAGACAATTTTCAATGCATTCTTCATTTTCAAGAAGATGGCAAACCGTTTTGGAGGTTCTATCCCTTGAATGTTTTGGCTAGACACCTTAAAGCTTACTTCTACTCACATCTGATCCTCTTAAACCTTTGAGATTTGTCAAGGAAGTTGATGTGAACTTTGACACTAACACTAAGCAGCTTATATTTTCATACTTTCAAATGAGCTATACCTTTTTAGTGTATTTTGTTATTATGATGGACATATTGCTGCTAGCTTTGATAATGTTTCTTTGATTTTTTTATGATGATTTCTTTTTTTGCCACCTACTGCTATCAGATAGTATCTGTCCATCAGAGTATTTCTCCTTCTCACCCTCCCCCAGCTTTTCTCACCTCTAAACTTTTTCTCTGATACCATTAGTACTACAAAGTAACATAAGTAATATTGCCACTCTCTACTGTCAGACAGTACCTTCTCATTCTGAATTACCCCCCCTTCACTCAACTGATATAAATATTTCAGTGTCTAAATAATATGTACTTCTTTATCCTCCTTCCATAGACTTCTTAGCCTCCCTACCACCCCTCCTTCTCTTATCTTTCTCTCCAACAATTACTTCAACTACTTCAACTCCAGCTACAATCACTCTACCTAACTTTTCATCCTCGTCTCTAAAGGTTAGATGTTTTCTGTCCACAACTTCAGTTGATACAAAATCTAATTTTTCCTCATTTAAACTTGTTAATAACTAGTGACAGTATTTTACAGCTATGGCAACATTTATTGTACATAAATTACACAACCCTATAGTGATTCTATGTCTAGGAGATGCTGTAATAGCTACCAAAATGCAAGAACCTATCTTGTTTTTCATACGGTATCTATTTGTTATATCTACCAACCTATGCCAGAACCTGTCCCATTTGTTATAATGTATATATTCTTCATTTATTTTAATACTTTGTATAATTTTAAATTTCCTATTTTCTTTGTACTTTGGAGCTTTTCTCCTCAGGCCTCTGCTGAAAATGGGGCTCTCACCCAGTCAGATTTTCCCAGTCAACAAATGCCAATAAATAAATAAATAAACAAATAAACAAACAAACAAATAAATAAATTTATATATTTGTACTGCAAGTTGCCATTGGTCTTGTCAGTACTGCCATCATTTTGGACCTGGCCATGTTGCCAAAGCATGACTTTCAGAAGGTGCATTTTATTTCTGTGAAAAACAATATGGAAGTTTTCTTTATTTTATTAAGTGACAGTGTGAAAAACTAGCATAGTTAAATGGCAAAGGAAGTGCTTAAGTGCTGCATTATGTCATGATGTGGAGACCATAATCAAAGCATCATATCCTGTAAGAATATGCAATGGCTTCTAAAAAGTCCAGGATACTCTGTAGGATTCCCTGTGTTGAAACACTGTACACACTTTTCCCTCATTCTGCATTTTAATGATGAGGGATGTCTTGTAGAAGGGACTCCCATCCAGCTTCATTCTGGGCTTATTCCACATTTAGAGCCTACACAGGCTCTTGCAGAGAAACATTCTGTTACCTGAGGAGGTATACTGAATTGCCTATGCCAGGCTTTGATATGTGTGTGCTGGGGGGTCATCTGCATGATCAGACAGCATTAAAAATGTAGCAAGGTACACTGGTGGCAGCAAACAAAATCAAATGCCCATTGCCATACTCCGGAGGGTGATCCATTATGTACTGCTGATGTAGGAATGTCAGCAGTTTGGATGTACAATTGGTTATTTTTTTCTGATGCACCAAATACACCAAATGACAAAGTTTTTGAAATCTGTAAGGAAAAATAGGTGCACCAGCTGCAACTGCTGGTCTTCAGACATTTTCATCAGCTTACATCACAGTGTATTTTATGGCACCTCACCCTTCTCCATCATAGTACTGCATACTGGGGGTATGCCCTGATGTTGTTACTACTGCCCACTAATGCATATACAATGTACAGCACATAGCTAGTGGCCAAAAGAGAACTGGCTGGTGTCTCAGTGCACCCTGCCCTTCCTTTGTGACTGATGGCCCTTTTGAAGCTGCATATATTTGGCACCTCCTTTTAGGACTCCACTGCCATGTCTTGGATTGTCTCATTTATAATTTCACAGTGCTCATCATGGTTTCCTGGGTTAAACATTTTAGTTTTGTCACTTTTTTGGAAATGTCTGCTACTACTGTAGCAGGGGTGTGTTGATGGGTTGAGAGGGTGACCTGACAAGCTTCTTCTTGCCTCCGGCGTATAATTGCAGTCCTGCCTTTTACCCATTTTCCTTTTGTTTTCACACAACAAGTAATGCTTCTTATTGGATTGTTTCCCCAAATGGTATCAGTAGCCTTCAGTTATTAGCTCCTTTTTATTTATTTTTTTATTTTATTGTAAGATAAAAGTGCCAAGTTCGAAGGTTATATATTCTTCTGTCTTCTCAATGTGAACTATTTCCTTTGCTGTTACCTTTTGTTGTGTTTCTGTTACCAAGGGCATTTATGCTGCAGTTGTATACGTGTATGTGATTTGCTGTTTTCATTTTATTATTTATTTATTACATTAGAGTCACCAAATTTCATTGAATTTCAGTTCCACTTTGCAGCTTACTGTGAAATAGGTAATCATGTATCTAATGTACGGGACTCAGCACCTTTTGTTTTTGACACTAGTGATTCAGGATTACATTACTTTTCTACTAAAAACAAGTCTGCCTAGTAGTCCCAATCTACTCCAACTGTAACAACATCTAGTACCCTTTTCCCAGCTTGTTTTTTCTATTCTCTTGACATCCTCCTATCAACCCTTATGCTGACCCTCTGGACATCGTTTCTACTTCCTTCCAAGATTCTTCTCATCCCCTTAGCTTGCCATTAACAAGTAGCCATTTTCTACAATGTTCATCTTAGTGGATTCTTCTCCTGAGCTTGGACTAAAGTTTATAATGTACTTTCATAAGTTTGGTATTTCCCAACCAATCCTTACCTCTAATGTCTGCCTCATGCCTTGCTCCCATATCCTTCATCTATTCCTCTTCCAAATTAATCTGTGACATAGCATTTGGATCCTGTTTATTGAGGGGTTCAAAGCCAGGGCACATGTCTCACTAAATAATGTGAGATGGAACCATTATATGAATTACTTAAATTCAAGTCTCTTATGGATCCCACCATTTTTAACACTTTAACATGGTTACAGTCTTAGATGATAATATTGCCCAGTTAATATTCCTTCTTTCAATTCCCTAGGGAAAAAATATATACTAAATACTTTGGTCTATTTTCTGGAAAGATGTACATGTCTGATTTTCCATCTTCCTCTTTCTTGCTAGAGTCACTACAATTATATCACATGAAATTATAATCCTTACAATTTCTCCAAGACTTCTGTGTTTGTGCATCACCAAGGGAAGTCCTTGTGCATATAAATTAATAGCATCATTTGACAAAAAATTTAGTCTGCTAAACTTATCCAGGCCTGATCTTACTTCCACTGTCAGCAACATTACCTTAACCACCTATGCTAGCATGCTGATTACTAGTTAAAAAATTAAAGGAAATACAGCAATTTTGACAGTTTTCTATTAAATGCAGTATAATGTTCTGATATAAAACCATCTGTCCTACCCAAAATATGTCTCCCAGACCTACTTTTGTTGTCACTTTGTTTAAAAACTGCCACCTTATTATAATGAAGATTGTGTGTTTTTTGAATAAAACCTCTGCAGTAGAATATCCACTACTTTCTGCATCTTTCAGAAATATTTAACAACCATTGCCTGTGGCTATCTGACCTATGACCTCATACAAACCCAACTTCACAGTCTGTTACTGGTAAAGGGTAAGCTTCTCCAATGTATTCCTCATAAACCTAAGAAGGACTCATATGTCTGTGTTTGTGATGAAATGGCATATAAATTCCACTCACTGCCACAAAATAAAATCCGATGAACAGTAGAATGGTCTCTCAATCCTTGCTACTCCAAGCCAATTAATATGTGAGGGACGAATGGCCCTATAGGCGTATGGTAAATGTGCACTGCTACCTTGGGTAACAGTTAACACTTAGCACACTCAAATAATCTTTATACTGTGTAGTTGGAGATCACAATTGCAAACCCTGGTTCACCAGAATTTCATCTGATTTATACTCCATTTAGTGCCTTCCAGTGCAGTCTTGTCAGCAGCAGTATAAATGTGTCCAAACTTATTTTGAAGATACAGATATGTATCCAGACAGACAGGTGGATAGACAGATGCACAAACACACGGATACATAGACACACACACACACACACACACACACACACACACACACACACACACACACACACACACACACACACACACACACACACACACACACACACACACACACTCGCACACACACACACACACACAAACACACACACACACACACACTTTTTAGAAAAGAAGGTGAATGATAACTCATCAATGCCAACACCCTCTCCCTAATTTATGGTAATGCTGTCACCTGCCAGACTACCTTGGCAATATCAGGACAACAAACTACAGGCTCCCCTTTAAACAAAACAATGTCTGAGTACCTGAAGTGAATACCAAGCAGTTAGTACCAGTTTGATGCACAAACCCTTATGCTCACAAAAAAAAAGGATCACCACCTAGGAGTATGTAACGTTTAATAGTTTAAAACTCTTTACTTGAAAAGAAAATAGAATAAAACATTTCATTTGAAAAAGTAAATGTGTGAACTTGAGTAATCTTACATAAGACTTTTGAAATAAAAGTTCTGAATAATTCTGAACTGACAGACCACATACAGCAAATTATATGTTAATATACACCGTAACTAATTTTAGTAAATTATATGCCATATTCTATCTGTCACCAAATTTCAAGACCAGAATAGAATATGCAAAGTTTTTACTGGCAGCTGTATCTATTTGTGCAAGCTTAAGTAAAAAATCAGTATCTGCCGGATAACACTCTATCTGTTTATTTCTGTCCAATCAGTATCTCCCTGCTAATAAGCCCTCTGTTTAGTTCTGTCCAATCAGTATCTCCCTGCTAATAAGCGCTCTGTTTATTTCTGTCCAATCAGTATCTCCCTGCTAATACTCTCTCTGTTTATTTCTGTCCAAGGCAATATTTTATAGTGGCATCAGTTCTGAATTTTGGAAAAACCTTTCTTGTATCCAAATGTACATACGTCTGGGAAGATTCGAATAAGGTATTATCTTTTGACTCTGATCACCATATTCAAGGAGCTTTAGGTTTCAAGGACTGCAGACGTGCATACAGCAGAGTTAGTTTCCCTTTCAGACTGCATCATGTTCCCACAGCAGCAAATGCATGATATTTTATATACAATTTTCAAACCACTTCTTTTAAATATTATTTATTGAAATACAATACAGATGCATTTAGCTTTTAAAGAATTCCTTATAGCATTCTGAATTCAATATATCTTAAGTACAACTTTGGTCACCTCCTGCATTCTCTTCAAAAAGAACAGTTACATTTTATATAGCTTATTACAACATTTTATGTTTCCCTCCCTCCTTCCCTAGGGAAAAAATATATACTAAATACTTTGGTCTATTTTCTGGAAAGATGTACATGTCTGATTTTCCATCTTCCTCTTTCTTGCTAGAGTCACTACAATTATATCACATGAAATTATAATCCTTACAATTTCTCCAAGACTTCTGTGTTTGTGCATCACCAAGGGAAGTCCTTGTGCATATAAATGAATAGCATCATTTGACAAAAAAATTAGTCTGCTAAACTTATCCAGGTCTGATCTTACCTCCACTGTCAGCAACATTACCTTAACCACCTATGCTAGCATGCTGATAACTAGTTAAAAAATTAAAGGAAATACAGCAACTGTGACAGTTTTCTATTAAATGCAGTATAATGTCTGATATAAAACCATCTGTCCTACCCAAAATCTGTCTCCCAGACCTACTTTTGTTGTCACTTTGTTTAAAAACTGCCACCTTATTATAATGAAGATTGTGTGTTTTTTGAACAAAACCTCTGCAGTAGAACATCCACTACTTTCTGCATCTTTCAGAAATATTTAACAACCATTGCCTGTGGCTATCTGACCTATGACCTCATACAAACCCAACTTCACAGTCTGTTACTGGTAAAGGGTAAGCTTCTCCAATGTATTCCTCATAAACCTAAGAAGGACTCATATATCTGTGTTTGTGATGAAATGGCATATAAATTCCACTCACTGCCACAAAATAAAATCCGATGAACAGAAGAATGGTCTCTCAATCCTTGCTACTCCAAGCCAATTAATATGTGAGGGACAAATGGCCCTATAGGCATATGGCAAATGTGCACTACTACCTTGGGTAACAGTTAACACTTAGCACACTCAAATAATCTTTATACTGTGTAGTTGGAGATCACAATTGCAAACCCTGGTTCACCAGAATTTCATCTGATTTATACTCCATTCAGTGCCTTCCAGTGCAGTCTTGTCAGCAGCAGTATACATTTGTCCAACATTATTTTGAACATACAGATATGTATCCAGACAGACAGGTGGATAGACAGATGCACAAACACACAGATACATAGAGAAAGACACACACACACACACACACACACACACACACACACACACACACACCACACACACACTTTAGAAAAGGAGGTGAATGATAACTCATCAATGCCAACACCCTCTCCCTAATTTATGGTAATGCTGTCACCTGCCAGACTACCTTGGCAATATCAGGACAACAAACTACAGGCTCCCCTTTAAACAAAACAATGTCTGAGTACCTGAAGTGAATACCAAGCAGTTAGTACCAGTTTGATGCACAAACCCTTATGCTCACAAAAAAAAAGGATCACCACCTAGGAGTATGTAACGTTTAATAGTTTAAAACTCTTTACTTGAAAAGAAAATAGAATAAAACATTTCATTTGAAAAAGTAAATGTGTGAACTTGAGTAATCTTACATAAGACTTTTGAAATAAAAGTTCTGAATAATTCTGAACTGACAGACCACATACAGCAAATTATATGTTAATATACACCGTAACTAATTTTAGTAAATTATATGCCATATTCTATCTGTCACCAAATTTCAAGACCAGAATAGAATATGCAAAGTTTTTACTGGCAGCTGTATCTATTTGTGCAAGCTTAAGTAAAAAATCAGTATCTCCCGGATAACACTCTCTCTGTTTATTTCTGTCCAATCAGTATCTCCCTGCTAATAAGCCCTCTGTTTATTTCTGTCCAATCAGTATCTCCCTGCTAATAAGCTCTCTGTTTATTTCTGTCCAATCAGTATCTCCCTGCTAATACTCTCTCTGTTTATTTCTGTCCAAGGCAATATTTCATACTGGCATCAGTTCTGAATTTTGGAAGAACCTTTCTTGTATCCAAATGTACATACTTCTGGGAAGACTCGAATAAGGTATTATCTTTTGACTCTGATCAGCATATTCAAGGAGCTTTAGGTTTCTAGGACTGCAGACGTGCATACAGCAGTTAGTTTCCCTTTCAGACTGCATCATGTTCCCACAGCAGAAAATGCATGATATTTTATATACAATTTTCAAACCACTTCTTTTAAATATTATTTATTGAAATACAACATAGATGCATTTAGCTTTTAAAGAATTGCTTATAGCATTCTGAATTCAATATATCTTAAGTACAACTTTGGTCACCTCCTGCATGCTCTTCAAAAAGAACAGTTACATTTTATATAGCTTATTACAGCATTTTATGTTTCCCTCCCTCCTACAGTCAAGTGAGTTTTGTTAAGAAGCTCTTGAAAGACCAAAACTTGGGGCAAAGGGAACTTATATAAGTCACATAGAAAGGTCATCTGCATTTGCGCTACTGACATTATTCCAGTATTGGATTGTCACCTTGTAGGACTGCGATTTCAAAATTAATTGTAAGATGTTTGTTGGTCTGCTGGCTGGCTCACTACTGCAAACATTTTATTAGATTATGAGCTTTTATTACTGCTGTTTTTTTAATAATATAGATATGCAGGAGGGTTTGGATAACCCACATTATTCCCAAGCATTCCATTTTCACAGATGCATAAACTTTCCCCTTGGCTGAATTCTGCAAATAAGGTATGCCACTAGATGTTTTTCTTTCTTTGAAGTGATCCATCTTTGAGATGAGGGGAGCTCCTGTTCCATGATTTGAAACATCTACCTGCATGATAAACTCCTAGCTATAACCCAGACAAGCTAGTACAGAAAGTCCCATCACGTTTTCCTTGAGCTCTAGAATGGCTGCTAGAGCTGAAGTCTGGTTAATTTTTTATGGCCTATTATCAGTAGCATCCATAAGAAGAATGAGTATGATGCTGTAATGAGGGTCAGACATTCTGTAATAAACTTCTGTCTCAAGGAATTCTCATACCTGTTGTGGTAAGAGGGGGTTGACCATGCCTGGATAACTTCCACTTTGAGAAGCTCTGGCCAAATTTTGCATCACCTACCCGATGACCAAAGTGAGCCACTATTGCCATTCATACCTCATATTTCTTTTCCTTGACATTCAACCTGGCCTTTTCAACCTCAATGACATGGGTGCAGGACCTACTGATGACAACAATATCATCTATGCTGGCAAAAACAAGCTCTGCATCTCCTGCTAAAATGTGAAACACCAGCCTCTGAAAAGTTCCTGGGGAAGTCTTCATTACAAAAGAAATTTTGGTGGATTCATGCAACCCAAATGGACTAACAGATGATGACTTCTCCTTGCTGTAATTGTCAAGAGGATCCAGTCAATAGTGGTCAGACAGTAGTAAGATACTTTGCTTTACCTAACTATTTTAAAGCTTCGTTTGTCTTGGACATAGGATATTCATCTACTTCTGTGTGACTGTTCAGTTTCCTATAGTCTACATAGAACCTGGTCCTCCAAATTTTGTTTCAGCAACAAGTGCACAGGTGAGGCCCAGGGACTATTAGATTTCTGGATTATCCTACCATGTAACATTTTCTGTAGTTCTCCTCATTGTATACTTGACCTACGTAGGTACCCTATAAAGTTCTGTTTGAATAACTGCTGGATTTCTGCATCTACACGATCTTCTGCAAGCTAAATACACCCAGAATTAGTTGTGAACTTGTCCCCAACTTATGTAATACAACTTGCATTTCTTAACACTGTATAGGACAGCTGCTGCTGTACCAGTATGACTTCATTGATTGTGATGTCAATTCAAGTCTCACTGAGGAGTTCTACTAACAGATCTCCATCATTTTCCTCTTGTAACTAACTAAATATATCAGGTACTAGAGTTTCTCATGGTAACAGTACTTCTGTATCACAATTTATAGACGCAAGAGCACACTTGCCACCCACATCCCACCCAACACCTCAACCAATCCCAAAACAATAACACAATTGCAAATATTAATAAGCTCCAACCCTCCACCCACCAAGTCCTCCTACCATACCCCATAGTATCACCACCAACTGAACCACTGCCTACAAACCCTCAAGTAACTATGTTTACCTCTTAGCTATTACTATTAGCTACCCTTATTACACTTTACACTGTTACCTGCTACCATAATGCTCACATAATATTTCCACCTAACAACCACATAGTAACACTCCCTTCTCCTGCATCCAACCTCACTTACTGAACTACTCTACCACTGAGCTATACAAAGTCAAACATATTAATTCCACCATACCTTCCACCAAACCCAACAGATTAACTACGTCAACATGCCATACAAGACTGTCCTCAAGGTAGACCTTATAGATAAAGAAATACCAACATTTAACAATGCAGAAACTCTATTCATCAAAATTCAAATCAATCAACAGATGCAATTAAACATAGTGAGTATGTACATACCCCCAGGTGACAACATACCTACTCTATATTAAGCTGGACATCCACAAACCTACCACAGGAGACACTCCTCCTAGGGGACTTTAACATTGACTGGAAATCCATCAACACAACTATCCCCTCTAATCACATCAACCTGTATTCCTATACTCAGGTTATCCAAACACCCACCTGCATTGACAAAAATACAAACAAGGAATCCATATGAGACTTGATCCTTACAAACAACTCATCTACTGCTCAATATTATGGCAAAGTACCAACTGGCCTTGGTGATCATTTACCCGCATTCATATTAAGACAGCACCTCAAACCCCCAAAACACCCACCTTACATGAAATCTGTAATTCAAAAGATTTCATACCTGAGCATTTCATTAATGCACTAAGGTATTGCAACAGGGCTCCCCTAGCAACCCTCGTATTAGGCAAGGCAGAGGAGTACTTCAATTCCACCTTTTTAAACATAGCTCAAATGGTGAAAAAATGTAGATTTGTGGGGCTCCTCCTGTAAGCAGAAAATGAGGTATTTGTTCCAGTACCATTTAAATTGGTCTGCAAATACTCTCAGCATGGTTTTAAGAGGAGAGATGCACCTTTCCAATAAACCATTTGCTTGAGGATGGTAGGGGGTGATTTATTACTTCACAGTGCTAGTACAAAATTTAGCAGGTCTGAAATGAAGTTTAGCCCTCTGCTCATCAACATTTCTTTGGGAAAATTGGGATCTCAAAGACAGCTAGCTGCTTGTTTACCTGCCACCCTTCCCTATTCAAAAGAATCCTGTACAATGGTGCATGAAAAGTTGTCTTTCCCATTGTCTTAACAGGAGTGAACTACCCAGACAAGTAATGTTCTTCTCTAATAATTGCAGTCTTAACCACAGTTATGTCTGATATATTATCATGGTTAGCAACCTTTATTAAATCACTCAGCTGTATTTCATTAAGCACCTTGTCACAGTGGACATTTAGAATGTACATGCCCCATTTGGTTACATTGGACACATTTTACTTTGAGTACTCCAGCTAATGTTTTTGTTGAATTTCTCCAAGTCATTTAGGCTTCTCATACCATGATGAGAATAGACCCCATTCTTAAGTCAGGGTACAGTTAGAGTTCATGAAATTAGTATTGCTTCAGTCTTTGATGTCAGAACTGCCTCTTTCTGTAATTCAAAGAGTGACATATATTGGTAGAATATTTTAGCACAATTGTAAAGTCTTTTTTTTTTTTTTATTAGACCTATTGGACCTATTTACTATTGGAACTGTCTGCATTTCTTTCTTCCATATTGCTTTAATTTCTGACTGCAAATCCTGATATTTTATGACTTTTTGTCTCGCTGTACATAGGATACTGTAATCACTGGGTATAACAATTTCAGTAATAAATGCTAATTTCTTCTTTCTTTGTGGACTTCTATATCTGGTTTTCTCGCATCTACTTTTTGAACTGGTAGTTATGGGTGATCCCATATGATAAACAATTCATCATTCTCTGTAATGCTTTGAGCTTCATATTTCCATTGTTTCTCAGATACTTCTCCAATGTAGTGTTTGCACAATCCCCAGTGCAACAGTCCTGCCACTCCACCTAGCAACAAGACGTGCAACTATTTCCATGCTCTTTTTCACGGAACTTGCATTTGTCTGTTTCTCCAACCTTTTCAATGGATTTTGCAAACCATCAGTAAGTAGTCAACTATTCGGGTCTCTATTATATAAGCGAACACACTGAACTGCGAATGCTATATAATCGACCCACAATCCTCGAAAACCCAAAATGTCCAACACACTGCTCAGTGATTTTTTCCCAGGAGAGAAAACATTTTATTCAATCAGCTGCTTCAAGGAAATCTCATTTCCAGCTCTAACACCATTTTTAGTTAAGGGTAGATGTAGACATCATTCATGGTTGGACTAAATTGCGTTTCTGCATGCTCTGTACTCATAGCCATGACCAGATTGTCTCCCATGGAGTATAAGGTGGCTATCGTGTCATCCTTAATCACACTGGTACAAAAAAAATCCTTTTCATTTACAATCTTTAGTCAGTTGTGACACTTGTATTTTTTCATACTTCACAGACCTCATTTTGCCTGTTTCCTAATCAACTTAAAAATAAAAAAAGAGTTCTACTATGAGTGGCCCAAAGTGAATGCAACAAGGAACAGAATCCTTGAATTGCACCCATAAAAAATATCTTGAAGAAAAACACTTTTTCAAATATTTTTGCAGGAGCACAATTTTATTTTATTTATTTTATTTTACATTTGTTGACCGGGCTAGTCTAACTGGATATTTGTCCATTTTCAGTAGAGGCCCGGGGAGAAAAGCTCCACAATAATGTTATACAAATTGATATCATGAGTAAGAAAAGATATAGGGGGATCATTTCCAAAAAATTAATTAAACATAGAAAACAAAACTTTTAGTTAAGCTTATCTAAAATAATATGACAATAAAATGGCATAACTAAGCAAGAACATATAGCTTAATATAAACAAGGATTGATACAAAACAGAATTAGAGTAGTTAGAACACAGAAGTTAAAAAAGAAACTTATAAACTAGAAAAGGATGGTCATGTCTAAAGTGTTTTCATTCAGGATTAGTACATGAGTATAACCATTGTGAATTAAGGAAGGTTTTTAGTTGCTTTTTCAAAAGTGGAGTGGATGTCAGGGATGTTAGATTATTAGGAAGCTTGTTCCAAGAGTTACCAATGGTGTTAGTAAATAAGCAGTCACCAGATTTACTGTTGGATTTAAGGGTTGCAACTAGTAACTTATTAGCTGAGCGTAGGGCATTCAGATTTTTATATGGGTTGATAAGTTTAGAGAGTATGGGAGTATTTGTGGGATGATACAAGATCTTGTGGGTGATGGTTAATTGCTGAAGAAGAAGCTGGTTTTGCAGTTCCAACGATCCTACCTTTTTTAGATTTTGGCAATGGTGAGTTCGGAATGGGGACCCAGTGACAAATTTGGCAATGTTATTATACAAAGTGGCCAGCTTATTAAGATTGTTTTTAGATAGAATGGTGTAAATTGGGGAGGCATATTAAAGGGTGGAGATTAGGTGTGTTTGGGCGATAGTAGTCCTGGCAGTCAGTGTAAGGAAGGGTTTTAGCCTGTAGAGGAAACCAAGTTTTCTATTAACTGATTTGATGGTTAAGTTTATGTGTGAGTCAAAGTTATGACTATGATCAATTGTTACACCTAAAAGTTTAGTAGTTGTGTCAGGTACTATTACAGTGCCATTATTTGATACAACTGTGAAATTTATAAGGGGAGACTTCTGGGTAGGGGTAAACAGTAGAAGTTTAGTTTTTTTAGGGTTTAGGAGGAGACATTTGTAGAACCAGTTTTCAACTAAGGGAAACACTTTTTGGGTGCTAGACTGCAGTTCAGCAGAAGATGCTGTGGCACAGATTAATGTTGAGTCGTCAGCATATTGTATGCAGGTTGTTTGAGGTAGGGATGTTTTCAGATCATTGATGAAAATAGAATAGAGGAGGGGTCCCAAAATAGAGCCTTGAGGGACTCCCAGGGAGATATGGAGCAGAGTTGATAGGTTATTGTCCCAGAGGACTGCTTGTTGTCTATTTCCTAGATAGGATTTAAACAATTTGACTGCCTGAGTGTCAACTGAAAGTGAAGTAAGTACATCTAATATTAAATGATGATTCACCATGTCAAAGGCTTTGGAAATGTCTAGAAAGAGAGCAGAGGAGAGCAAGTTGTTGTTACGATTTTTATTAATTGAATCAGAAAAAGGATAGGAGCACAGTTGTAGTACTATGAAATGGCCTAAAGCCATGCTTGCAGTCAGCTAAAAGATTATTTTGGAAGAGATGATCAAGTAGTTGCTGGTGAATGCACCTCTCCAAGATTTTTGCCAATAGGGAAGGTAGAGCTATGGGACGGAAGTTACAGAGTTCAGTTGAGTTACCTCCCTTATGTAGTGGGATAATATGTGAGCAAGTACTCCAGCTGCGATTTGCAGAAATTCAGCTGGAAGAAGGTCAGCTGAAGGAGTACATGGTTTTAGTTTGTGAAGCGGGGTATGGATGAGAGAGGTTGGAACAGACTGTAGTTGAAGGGCAGGAGGTAAATTGGTTAGAGAGAGTGTCTTAGAGATGCTGGCAGGTGATAAGGTATTTGCTAACAATTGGACTGTTTCAGCAAAAAATTATTAAAGGAATTGGCAATTTGGCTGGGAGAATTCTGAGTCAAATTAGATGGAGTTGGAGTTTTGGAGTGCCCTGGGTGGAGTAGGCTATTTATACCTGACCAGAATTTTTGTGGGTTTTGATGTTGGGCTTGCTGGAGTTTATGGTAATAGTTTTTTTATATAGGAGTATACACAAGCTTTCCTGCACCTCCAAACATATATACACCAACTCCATGGTTGCATCAATTCAAATAAGGGATACATTCTCAACAAAGGGAATCACTTCCAGCACAACTATGAGAGAACTCCGATTGTCTGAGTTGAAACTTGGGCAGTCAAAGCTCAACAATTCAAGCTTTAACCACCAGTAGGTACCCTAAAATAACTGCCACAAGAAATATCCTTAACTGTTTACCTTGTGGCTGCAAATGAACATACACTGTTTTACAGGTTCATTGGTGCATGCTAGTCTAACAACCACAGGAGGCTTTTTAAGCTATCCATGTGTACAAAATGTACATGATAGGTTAAGAAACCATAAGATTATTCTAAAGGGCATGTGTAGATTACTGCTTGGCTGTTCAAGCATTTAAATGCTTCTGTCCATTTGGGACGTAGGAGCTAGGGTGGAGATGAATTTCTAATTCCTCATCTGCCGATTCAAGTTACACTTAAACTGGATTGTGGAAGAAGTTTATAACTGGAGGGGATGTTATTTTCATGTGATTTGTACTGTTAGATGTTATGAAATTCAATGTTATGGGTTTTAGATGTTTTGGGTTTTAGATGTTCTGGTCTCAGTGTTATGAAATTAGATGTTACGGGTTTTAGATGTTTTGAAAGGGACCCGGGTTTTTCATGTCGTTTTTTTACCTTTTCTATATACCTTGTTTATGGTGGAATCCCACAAGGGAGGCTTGTATTTTGAGTTTGTTCTGTTCTTATTTTTGGTAGGCACAGCTGACTTTAAGCTCAGAACAGACTGGGCTGCCCCCTACTTCCCCTTACTCAAAAGTGCAGGAGAACTCAATGAGGTCAGTGAACTGCAAAGGTTTTTTATAATGATAAACTGCAGCAAAGTTTAACACATACAAAAGTTATACAAGTGCAAAAATGATGAGAAGTACTTATCATGTGCTTAGACTGCACTGGATTCAAGCCAAACTCTCTGGAATCAGCAGAGTAGTTTGTGAGCTCTGAGCACTGTATAGAAGGTCAGTACACACTATAATCAACAATGTCTACCCCAAATGTTTAAGAAACATGTATGAATTCCACCGGTGCCACCAAAAGTAGGCAGTGTCAGTGGTGCAACAGGTTTCCCACTTAGTTTTGGTGCTGGGAGATCAGAAAGCTGTGGGTTCTATTCCCATACTAAGTGACTGGATTAATTTTCCATTATTGGCACTACAGTGCAGCATGAAGTGGTGATGCACTCCTAAGCATGCTATATTTCAGATGAGACATTCAACTAATGTCCCATCTGCCTGAACAGGTGGTAGCTCTGGCAGACTTAAAAGATGACATGACACTTATCAAAAAGTGTAAGGGAGTCTTTATTAAATCCATATTTACTTCTACCTGAACCCCCCCCAAAAAAAAAACACTCCAACCGCAAAAGATTCTGGAGTACCATTAATAAGCTTTTACACCCAGGTAACCCTTCCCCTCCCAACCCCTCCCCAAACAGCTCCCCTCTAGAAACTGCCACACTTCTCAACTCCTTCTTCTTAGACTCTATACAGAAACTAATCAAACCAAACACTAACATTATTCATGACATTCCACCCCCTCCCTCCAGCCAAACCAGCTTCTCAGTCAAGCCTATCCCCACAACCATCATCAGATTCCTACTCAATAAACTTAAACCCTGCTCCGCTTCAGCTGACAACCTGCCTCCCTTCTACCTCAAACTAGCAGCCCCCTCCATAGCCTATCCATTCTGCATTCTTATCAATCAGTCCATTCAGGGAAACCTGGTCCCCCAAATATGGAAAAAAAGCCTACATTATACCCCTCCAGAAAGGCAGTAACTCCATTGACTCCTCAAATTATAGGCCTATCGCTATTATATCCCCTATCTCAAAGATCCTGGAAACGTGTATCCACAAACAGCTTATTGCACACCTCATTCAGGAAAATCTCCTCACCCCTACCCAACGTGGCTTTTGCCCTCATCACAGGACTACTACTGCTCTACTATCCTTCAGTAAATCCATCTTCACTTCTTTCAATAACAACAAACTAGTGTATTCTCTCTTCCTTGACCTCTCTAAAGCTTTTGACATTGTTTCTCATAACTGTCTGCTCTCCAAAGTTCCTTCCTTCAACCTCTCTACTTCCACCCTTAACTGGTTCTCTTCATACCTATCAAATAGATCCCAGTCTGTCAAATGGATGTCTGCTACTTCTCCATTCCTTCCTGTTCTTACTGGAGTTCCTCAAGGCTCCATCTTGGGTCCCCTACTATTTAACATTTTTACTAATGATCTCTTCCAATCATGCCCCCAATCTACACTCATACAATATGCAGATGGCTTTACAATCATCTCTACATCTGACAATCTATCCCACCTACATACCCTCACACTACACTCAATCGAATGATGGCTCACCTCTAACCATCTCCTACTTAACCCAAATAAAAATTAACTTTTTCTTTTTCTTCTCAAACCTCTCCAACACCTCAAATCCTCCTTCTCAGTCTCTTTCTTAAACAGCACAACTATTCTTGTCGAGTCTCATATGAAACTACTCAGTGTACTCATAGACAACGAACTAAAATTTGATACCCATATCAACAACTGCATCAAAAGAACCCACCGGAAACTAGGATTATTATACAGAAAAAAAAATTCCTTACTGAAGAATCCAAACTCTCCCTTGCTCAAGCCTACCTCCTACCCACTTTACTATATGCCACCCCTTTATTTACCAGCCTCGAAAAAATCTCTTAAACAAACTTGAATTAACATATAATAAAGTTGCATGATTCGTCACAAATCTCCCCTATCACTCACACTACTGCCTCTCCCTAACAAAACTTCACTGGCTAGAATTCCATAACCAACTCCTTCTACCTCATCTTCACCTGACACACTCCATCTTACAACAAGCTCTAGCCTGTCCCTCACTAGCAACTCTCGTCTCCCTCTACATCTCAAACTGGGAGCTTTGTAGCTCAGACCAACACCTTCTCCAAATTTACAAAACTAACAAATCCATAGGAAAAAGCCTTTACAGTCATGCTGTCTCCATATCTTGGAACAAGCTCCCTCTCTATCTCAGAACTCATCAAAACTCACCCAGTTTCAAACTCGCCCTAAAGGATTACCTACTCAACTCCTCGACGTGCCCCTGTAAAGATCCTACTTGAGTTCATAGGTTCATAGATTGGTACTAGGCTATCAGCCCTAGTCAATTCCTCCCCAGCCATTCTTCTCCCACCAACCCTCTGTCTCCATTTCCTGCATCTTAGACTCTCCTAGTTGTATGTTTCTACTTCCATATCTGTAACAATCTACCTCTTGCTTAATCACTATTCACTGTATCAGACAGCTCTCACCTATGTCTTTCATCCTCTTACCTTGCTCCTTCCTCACCTTTTTTTCCCTGTAAGTAAGCTTTGCCTACTTACTAGCTTCTTCCCTTCCCTTACCCCCTATTTCTTACCATACAACTACATCATTTACATGTTATTTTAAGATTACTAAATGTACCTTTGTAATTGAATGTTTAAAAACAAATGATAGTCTATTAATTTGTTACTGTTTTTAATTGCTCTTCTGTAACAAATTGTAATCTTTGTATCTGGAGCTTTTCTCCTCGGGTCTCTACTGAAAAAGGACATCTGCCCAGCCAGACTAACCTGGTTAACAAATTGCAAATACATAAATAAAATAAATAAATGACATTAAAAACAAATAACATATTTATAATAATTTATATACATGTATACAAGAGTATAGTGTTGAACCCCCCCACACTTTAATTCACAACCAGAACTTCACTTCTTACATAAAATTTGTTTCAGATCCCATTTTATTTTATATAATGCCTCCCCACAACTCACTTTCCACAGAAACTAAAGACAAGCAAGAACGTTTTTTGTCTGCTTTTCTAAACATTTTAAATTACCTTCACCATAACTGTATATCATCATATTCATTATCTCTTTTATGTTGGTTTCCTTTCATAACCCTGTGCTCTTTTTCCAAAACATTTTGATCCTTTTACATCCTGTGAAAACATGTTCTTCTGTCTCTTCTTCCTTATGTACTATGCACTGCATTACTTCATAGTCTGTACTTCATTAACCCTTTCATAGGTAGCTTATCATAAAGCTCTGTAAGAAATACTTACATTTATTAACATAAGCAAAACTTTCCCATGAAGTTTTTATACAATTACTTCCTTGTTTTTTCTAAGTTGTCCTCATCTATTTATTTCTTTATTTTACCATAGTATTGCAGTTTCCCACTGTCTTGTCTTGAAACTGCGTCACAGGGGAGTCTTACTACTATCCGATCTACAATTATTAAAATTACATTTGCTTTTTATACTTAAAGAAAATAACCCAGCCTAGTTTTATTAATTGTCTATTAATATTAATTTTTTTTTATTGAGATGAAAAAAATACAACTTCATCACATCATCAAGCTACAGATAATAGTAACTCTAGCATGGATTCACCTCAGGTGAAAAAAATGTTCTTATATATTTCAGCTGATAAGAAGAAAAGAAAATCAGTTCAACATGGTCATCATTTCCTGCACCACCAGCTGACACATTAGTAATTGCATTGATGATGCCACCCCACCCCCACCCCATACTCACCATCTAAGGATGCATTACCGCCTTCTGATTTGACACACTGATCATTGTTCACTTTAGCAGCAGCCAGGTATGAACACAGGTTACATACTCAGTACTTTCCCAGCTTAATATATTGGTATGGGTACTACCAGATTCTTCCCTAATTATATGGTATCCAGATTTTCATGCATCACCTATAAGGCCCCACATCACAAACTAAAGCTCTGTACTGTATAGATCTGCTGTAAAATGCGAAAGAAGAAATTCACCACAAAGGCATCCTTTAGCACAAACCCACACACTGACAGCTGTATTTCACTGAAGTGACAAACCAAAGGGTACAAAGGTCAACGAGAAAAGCCATTCAGTAAAAACTGTAAAGAAAACCCAGCCAAGCTACAGTTTTCACTATGTGATACCTTAAACCTCCTGTAACAGAGGCCCATGGGATATATGCAAATGACCTTTTAAAGGCATCAAGTGTTTCAACTACATGGCTTCTGAATGTCCATGACTTTTTTTACTTTTCAAGTTGTTATGGTTAGATCTAGGCCAATAAAGCCAAACCCCACTAGCTGGGAAATGCATGTGTTGGACATTTTATTGATCTCATCAGCACAGCATAAGTGGTTACTTTGGCTATACTTCATAAACACAGGGTCTTCAAATCCAGCTGATGCCCATAAAGATTAAGGTGCCAGCAAAATATCCCGACTAACATCAAAACCAAAGGGTAACAGTGTCCATTTGCATATATCCCATGGACCTCTGTTAACAAAAGGTTTAAGGTATATCACAGTGAAAAGTTTAGATTGACTAGGTTTTTCTTGCAATTTTTCTGAAGTGCAGATTAGAAAGTATTTAAGAAGCCAAAAAATGGTTTATCATTTGCCACACAAAATTGCATTTGCAGCAGTATGCACCCAGTCCACTATTGTTCCTGAGGTTGGGATACAACAGTAAAATGAAAACGTCACCTTAAATACCAGAATTTATTGTAGTTATGATTCAACTTATGAACCTGTATTTGACATTGCAAAATCACGTTCCCATATTTTGTAACTTTTAATATTCTATCATTACAAAGAAATATTTTTATGCCTATATCCACTGCAGCTCTGTAGTATACATTGACAAATATTGTCCTGTTTCATAAAATTCTCAATGCACGTACTCATGTTTTTTCATGGTATATTCCCTGTATCAGAATTATCATTATGTGTTACCAATAACGCTAGTGTTCATAACTTTTTGGCATAGTATTATGATTTTGTAATTGTATACAGTATCTGGCCTATCATTAAATACAAAATCATTCTGATATTAGTCCTAACACTAAAATAGTGCAACAGGCTAGCATAGCTCTATGCTGTAGCCTTCTATAATGAACAGCGGAGAGGGTCTTTTCCTAATACATGGTAGTTATGAAACAGATTTATTTAAATAATTCTGTAAGACAGGCTAACTGCACAAGATAAAGGTTTATGTTCAGAATGGTAAGCTGCTTCCTGTTAGACTAATTAGGACACAAGGGAGGAAGTGTCACCTACCCAGATACTCATAATGAATGGCTTGGACTTCCGCTGGGGATTTTGGGAGTTAGAGCTGAGCACCTTTTTTCTCTAGCTGCTTGGCTGCTTAATTTGAAGACTTTCTGAGACATAATTGTTTACTAGTCACTCTCATTTATAAAGCCTTTATACTCCAAGAATTCTGCTGTTCTATTATAGCATGCAGAATAATAAAATGTAAGCACTACTTCCAATTACTGCATTGTGTTGGGAACTATTTATTTAAATTCATATTTTCACAGTATACATTTTCATAGTATCCCGGAAACCACGGCTCTCTGCTTAGTAAATATAATGAATGAATGCCATCATATGACAGGTTACTCAATGTGACAAAACTGCATGTGCCTCATACACAGAAATGGATAGAAACTGCTGACAAATTCACTCAAAGGTAATCATTTAAATGTTGTAAAGGACTGCCAAATTCACACAAAAATAATAATTTAAATGTTGCAAAGGGCGTGTACAAACTCTAGCATGTCAATGCTGTACTGAAACACTTTTCAAGGAATTTGACAGGGAATACTTTCCTTATAAGGTATGTACCTGACCAGACCACTGAAATACTGTTTACTAAACTATCAAGTAATCCAAAGAAACATCTGAACATAGTTGGTGCCTACATCCCACCTGGGAACAATCTGACTTCTCTAGAACACATCCTAAATTGGACAGCAGCATCTTTCCCTAAGGAAACAATTATAATGGGTGACTTTAATGTGGACTGGCTCTCCTGTAGCTCTCAAAATCTCACTGACCACATTAACCTACACGGTTTCTCACAAACGATCCAAACTTGTACTAGAGTAGACAGAACATCAAACAAACATTCAGTCCTGCATTGGATACTTGCAAACAGGCCAAATTTAGCCCTACATGCTGGCTATCTCCCAGATAGCCTCAGTGACCATATTACAACTTACATTCTCTGCCACTGAATAAATCTACAAAAAATTGCCACCTACCACCAAATCTAAGATAAGAAAAAAATTATCCCCCAAGATTTCATAACTAGTTTAAAAGAATGTAACTGGGCACCACTCATAAATCTCCCTTTAGATACTGCAGTTGGATACTTTAACTCAACCTTCCTCAATAGCCTAAACATCTTGACCCCTCCAAGAACAATAAGGATAAAATCCAACTATCCCCTGGGTAACCAAACAAACATGATCATGTTCTAGATATGTTTGTTAGTTGTAGTTTTGTCGTTGAGACTAGAGATAAGGGCTGGGAGAGATGTCTCAATGACAAAACTACAACTAACAAACATATCTAGAACCATGAAATAAATCCAAAAAACATATTAGATAGGACAGAATAAATTACTATAGTGGCATCCAATCAAAAAATAAAAGAAACCCACAAATATCCTGGGCTACCACCCAAAAATACTACAGCCAGGAAAAACTAGTTCTCCCTCCTCAACACTCATTGATACTTAAGACAGCATAGCCTCACAATTTAACAGATATTTCACTGAATCCATACTAGCCTTCACAAACAATAATTGCTCTTCCCCTACCCAGACTCACATGGTACCCACATTTGACCCCAATAACTTCTCTTTCCAACCTGTCCCAATAAACACCATAGTTAAATATCTCAAAAGGCTTAAACCTATTACACTTGCTGCTGACTATCTACTTGCCAAATATCTAAAAATCACTGCAGAAGCAATATCCTATCCAGTACCCATATTAATAAATCACTCCATTTCAGAACAAATCCCTAAAATTTGGAGTCATCCCTCTACATAAAGGTAGAAACTCGAAAGAATTATCAAATTACTGGCCAATAGCTATACTATCACCATTATCCAAAATACTTGAGAGGTGCATCCATTCACAAATCTTAAACTTGAATAACCAGCAATCTTCTATCTAACACTCAGCATGGTTTCTGTCCTAATCATAGTACCATCACTGCCCTTGTTAACTGTACTAGCATTATTAACCACCATCGCAATGAAGGCACTTTAGTTTTTTTCTATCTTTCTTGATCAAAGCTTTTGATACTGTCTCTCATTCTAAACTCTTAACTACACTCTCAGAACCTTAACTTGGCCATTTTTCACTTAGTTGGTTCCAGTATTATCTTACTGTTCGTCAGCAAGCTATAAAATGGCAACAGAATTTCTCTTCACTACTGCCTGTAACCTTGGGAGTCCCACAGGGATCTATTCTGGGTCCTCTCTTTTTTATTATCTCTAGTAACAATCTTCATACTGCCAACTAACTTGCCCCCGTAGTTCAATATGCGGATGATTCCACCCTGATTTGTGCTACCCTAACACTACAAAAACTCCCCAAAAATCACCCAACAGTCATTCAGTGCAGTGGAATCTTGGCTAAACAATGCACAACTTAAGCTTAACCCTAACAAAACTCATGCCCTTCTATCCAACTAGAGTTGCAGACCCCCACCCACCATTCAATATTTCATCATCAAACCATACAATTATTTTCCCGATTTCTCAAACAAAATTACTTAGAGTGGTCATTGACCATAATATGAAATTCGGCAAACACATTTCACAGACAATAAAAAAAGTTCATAAAAAAAGGAACCCTGTACAGAAATCAGCACTTTTTAAACAACTCTTCAAAGGCCACTATAGCAAGGACCCATCTTATCTCTATGCTACTATGCACCTCACAAATTCTCACAAATATTAAGACATCTGACCTAGCAAAACTCAAACCTTGCTATAATAAAATCGCAAAGTTTGCTACAAAATTAAATTTCAGCTCCCATCATTGTTTGGCTTTAAAACTATCTTGGCTCGAACTACCAAATCTATTTGCTCATAATCAGTTCACCTTCACCAATTGAATACTAAATCAGCCAGAGGAAACACCAGTACTTCAAAATCTACTAATATACTACTCAATAACAGGGTATTGTGCTCCATTGACAAATCCTTCTTAAATATATCCAAACCTAACAATGCAGCTGGAGTTTCACTTTACTCAAACTGCATAGACAAAACTTAGAATTCCCTGCCATTAAATATCAGAACAACTACTAACACTTCCAACTTTAAAAAACTTCTCAAATCACACCTATCTGAATCCTGGACCTGCTCTTGCACAAACCCTGATTGGGAAATAGATGTCTTAAGGCAGCTAAAAGAACACAACCAGACATTTTTGTATGTGAATATCATACCCCACTAAGCATATGGATACTTAACTAGCTTGTTGTTTACCTTCATCCACAGTACTGCTATTGGTTTTACTCCTACCTAGACTATATGATTGCATTACTGAAATGTATAACATATATTTTTCATTTTGTGCTTGTATCTGAGATTCAATCAACATTTCTATCTGTATGTTGTATATGTATTGTACTGTTTTTTATAAATGCAGGGATTTTTTTTCCCCGGGCATCTGCTGACAAAGGATATTCTGTCCAGTCGGACTTTCCCAGTAAAGAAATGTAAACTAAAATAAATTACTAAATAAATAAAAATAAATAAAATAAATATTGGAGGGACCGGTATGTACCTCCGAGAATACCCCTTCTCTGGAACAGGTTTCCCATCCATGTGAAGCAGAGTTCTTCTCTAACTTAATTCAGGTGTAATTTGGGCCAGTGGATGGGGAATCAGAAATTCATCCCTGGTTTGGCACCTGTGTCCCTAATCAGATGCAGCCTGTAAATGTTTGAGTACACAAGCCCTAGCCTTCATATTCCCCTTAGAAATAATCTTAATGTCCCTAAACTTGTCAGATACATTTGGGATGAATGGCTAGGCTTAAAATTGCCCCTGTGGTCATTAGCCTGGTATACTGCTATGAACCTATGAACCTATAATACTGCTACTACTGAGTAGTATGGCACATTAATGTTCAATGCATGCTAGTTTGTGACAGAAATTAAACTGCAGATAATGCAGTGTCACTGATTCAGCCAACTACATACTTGTTTTTTACACCAGAATGGATCACAAGGCCTCACTTCTGTCTGTGCATGAGGCAATTAGCTTTATACCCCATTACTGACACACCGATGCAGTATGAATTGTGTGCTGTGTTCCTTACTTGCTATCCTTAAGATGAGATATTTAACTGATGTCAGATCTGCCGAGTTGGTGGTGGCTGAAAGGGATGTTAATGAGCCCACAGCACTTGCTTCATTTAGAAAGTACAGCTATGTAAGAAGTTGTCATAACTGTACATATTTAAGTAGATTGCTGTTGCAGTAGTCCTTACCACTGGGACTTCAGTAACAGAAGGCCTGCTTGACTCTGGCCTGACTTCCAGAGCTTAGCATCCTTCTGCCTTCATGGGTGGCAGACATCTACCCTTCAGGTATGTCATAACAATCCCTAGACAACAACAATATATATCCTCACCATTGTAGAGCTTTCCTTACCAGGAAGATATCATGGGGAAATGCCCCATGAGCTAATGAACAAGGACTTAGGAATCTGACCAAAACTGATCCTTTATTGCTATTCTGAGGGGATGGGAGTAAGAGAAATAATGCACCCAAAGGCTATTCAGACCTGAGCATGCCTGAAGCACTGTAAAGAAAGAGTGAAAAGTGGTGGTTGCATAGCGATAAGGGTACCCCAGATGAGTATACAATGCCTAAATATAGTAACAGGGAATGGTGGATAGGAGACAGCAATGCAAGAGTGATCTACTCGGCCATCTGATATTGGGCTAAGTTCTTACACAATTTTACTGTCTTTTTTGTGTTTAGATCACTGTTGCAGTTGCCTTTATTTTAGGGCAATTCCCAAAGTTCATAAGGAAAGGATGTTGGAAGAAGTAGAAAGGCTGGACTACATCAAGCTATGCAGGATGGAAGCAACAAAATCAACTCAAGAGACATCCAGCTTATAATGCCTCCAGGAAAGCCTGAATACTCCTCTGTCACAAGAAAGCCACAGCGGCAACCTTACAGCTAGTACTGTGGGCTTTCATAGTTCTTTCTAGCTTACCCTCCATGAGAGAAATAAGAGAACAAGATACAATGAGTCGGACATTTGAAGACTATCTGCTTGGAAACATGTTTTCCTTTTTTCCCTATTTTAAAAGACACAGATAAATGATCCAAGCTCATGTTTTGTTTGGTTGTATGAAAGTAGTACCTCAGATGTTCATCGTGGTTCACTGTTGCAGTCATTACTGTAGGGTTCTTCCTGCTGGCAGCAGCCCTCGATCGGCCAGAGTCCCAAAGTCTGTATCTGACATCGGCTGAGGTCGCTCCTTCCCTGACGTCAGCACACCAGGGGTATAAAGGCCTCATCCGGCATCATTTTCCTCAGTCTTTCTTGCCACGCGGTGCCCGTAGCAAAGCAGTTCGCAAGTGCTTGTCGGTCGACTCCTGTTCACTTTGGTGATTTGTCTGAAGACATCTTCTGCCTAAAGCTAAGTACCCCGTTGGGGAAACTTTTTTCTTGCTCCAGTCCAATGTCAGAAAAAGTTAATAATTGTATTTCTTGTGGGAAGCAAATACCTCATAAGGATTTTCATTCATACTGTATTCCTTGCCTAGACCCTGACTACGATGTAGCTAGTTGTAGGTTTTGTGCTAGATTTAACCAATGAACTATTAAGCGCAGGTACGATTTTGCCTTCCATTACTTTGGAAGGAGACTTAATTACAATATGTCATCGGATTCCTTTCTGGCTGGAGCTCACAAACGGCGCAAAGATAAAGACAGGCCTCCGAGGTCCAAAATGGACGACATTTCTTTATTAGAGCCAGTTGCCGGTTCGTTGGTCGTCAGTGAGGCACTTTCGCAGCCCCTGTCATCCGCCACTTTTGAACCGCTCGCCTGTACCGACTCCCATGAGGAGCCGATGGGGCCTTCTGTATTTCAAGGGACTGGGACCTTCGATAATGCCCCCCCAGATGGGTCCGGAGCCGCTGTGCAGGCACTGGCTTCTGGGGGGGGGGTTTCAGGCCTACACTGCTTCATGTTAAAATGGCTTCAGTGTTACAGTTAAAGACAAAGGCAAAGGCCCTGACAAAGTCAAAGAGACAAGCACAGGCCTCTTCAGTTCAAGACCCTAGACCTCAGGGACAGATGCTTAAAATGGCCGAAGACCTGTTAACTATGATCAGAGGTTCCCATCCCCCTCCTGCCAAAAGGCCTAGGCAAGAGCCAGATTATGATTCATCAGATCAGTTTTCAATTTCTTCTGTTTCTTCCTCTCAGCAGGACTATTCCTTCCCTCCTTATGAGGATTCTGATGCTGAAGAATCCCTTCCTTCAGCTTCTCCTCCTGAAGATTATTCATTTGGGGAAACCTTGCATGACATGAGTGAGCATTTCCACTGGGAAGGGCAGGAATACTCCGAATCCAAGAGAAGGCTTAGAGATTTACTTCTTCTCCCCCACCATGGACCCCTGGCTATTCCCCCTGTATTGGACATTGTGGATGATGTTTTTACAGAGGCATCTCTCTCTCCTGATTCCTTTCCTCCTGCTCCTGTCAAACCGGATAGGTATTATAGGGTTCCAGATTCTCACAAATTCCTTTTTAAAAATCCTTCAGCTGATCCAGAAACTATTTTGCAGGGCCCTAAAAGTGTTAAAGCGGCCTCGGCTAAGAACCCTATTCCCTCTGACAGGGAATCCAGAGCCTTGGAAAGATGGGACAAAAAAGTCTATACTTCCGCTACATTGTCTATTAGAGCTTTGAATTGTGAATTTCATATTTTGAAATACCAGCAATACCTTTTGTCTGTGTTGAAGCAAAAGATATCAGCTGTTTCTGGTTATACTAAGGAGCTACAGGATTTATTACATGCTATTGAGCAGGTGGGTAAACATACCCTTCACTGTGGTTTTGATTCTTTGGAGGCTTCTTGCAGGGCTGCAGCTTCTGGCACAGTTGTTAGAAGGCATGCTTGGTTAAGGGAGCAAAGTTTGCCAGATCAGGTTAAAGCAAAACTGTTGGATGCCCCTCTACAGCATAATGCTTTGTTTGGGGCCAAAGCTGAGGAGGTATTAAAGAAAATGGAAGACAAGGCCAAATCTATGCAGATGGCTAAAGATTTTTTACAGGTGCAACCTCCTAGATTTAGGAGGAACTGGCCAGCTAAGCCGTGGTCCTTTCCGACCTCAGACAGGCCCTAGAGAGGTAGATACAGGCGTTCCAGAGGTAGAGGACAGGCACAGATCTCTTTCAGACTCAGGCAGTGGAGTGCTCCCTCTCCCAAGGGTGGAGAAGATAGATCACAACCTTACAGGAAACAGTTTTTATGACTCTCCCTTATTAGCTCCAGGGGCTCCTCTCCTGGAAGCGCCTTTGGGAGGAAAAATCTCTCTTTTCCATCACAATTGGAGCCGCATAACCCAAGACAAATGGGTTCTGGACATAGTTTTAAGAGGTTACAAGTTTCATTTCCATACCTTGCCAAATCCAAACGGATGGCCGGATCTGCCAAAACATCAATGGGCAGAGGTTCAGAAGCAAGTTCAGTCCCTCATGGCTATGAGGGCCATTGTATTGGTACCAAACACAGAAATAGGGCAAGGTTTTTATTAAAGGCTTTTCCTGGTTCCCAGGAAGGAACACACATGGAGACCAATCCTGGACCTCTCAGTACTAAACACTTTTCTGGACATTCCAAAATTCAAAATGCTCACTCTGCAGCAGCTGCTGCCCATGTTGAGCAAGAACACTTGGATGGTGACTTTGGACTTAAAAGACGCTTACCTGCATATTCCTATAAGGCAGGAATGCAGAAGGTACCTCAGATTCAAAGCGGGCTCGAAACATTAACAGTTCTCTGCGCTGCCCTTTGGCTTAACTACTGCACCCAGGGTCTTTACCAAGTGCCTGGCAACAGTAATGGCATTTTGCAGACAGAAGAGAATTCAAATATACCCTTATCTGGACGATTGTCTCATTCAAGCGGACAACAAGGAGACTTTATGTCAGCATCTGGTTTTTGTGCAGCATCTTCTCAGGTGTCTAGGGTTTACAGTGAACCTAAAGAAATCAAACCTGGTACCCACTCAACAGATTACTTTCCTGAGTGCTCTTTTGAACACTACAACCCAGATGGCTTACTTGACACCAGACAAAAAAGTGCAACTGGCTTTCTCTTTCAAAAACCTGGCTGCAAAGAGTCAGCTAACTGCAAGAAATATTCTGCAAGCTTTGGGTTACATGGCATCCTGCATTCTGCTAATACCATATACAAGACTGCATATGAGGAAAATACAGTGGTACCTCAAGAGTGTATGGTCTCAGCATTGTCACAGTTTGGAAACAGTGATCACGATTCTGCCTTGCCTCCAGCGGGAATTTCTTTGGTGGGCCAAGGCCTGTCTCAAGAACAAGGGAAAGCCTTTCTGTCCCACTCCAGCCAATCAAGTGATAATGACGGATGCTTCGGACTATGCATGGGGAGCCCACATGCAAGGGAAATGTCTTCAGGGTGCCTGGACAGAGGACCAAATGCACCTGCACATAAATTTGAAGGAAATGCTAGCTGTACAGAATGCTCTGACAGCTTTCAAGGATCTCATTCTACCAGGAAAATTACTGGTAAAGACAGACAACACTACAGTGATGTGGCACATAAACAAGCAGGGAGGCTCCCATTCTTACCCCCTGTGCAGACTGGCCATGACTCTGTGGAACACAGCACTGGCCTACAAGATGGATTTACAAGCACAATTTCTGCCAGGAAAGGGCAACTCTCTGGCAGGCAGTCTAAGCAGAAATCTCTCAGATCCGCACGAATGGATGTTGGATGTTCAGGTATTCTGGATGATAACAGAGGCATGGGGGTGCCCAGACATAGATCTCTTTGCATCTCCCCTAAACCACCAGCTTCAAACGTTTTGCATGAGGACCTACCACGAATGGGCCTGGAAAGTGGATGCTCTTTCATTCAGTTGGAAAAACCTCTCAGTGTATGCTTTTCCCCCATTGCCTCTTCTACCAAGGGTACTTCTGAAGATCAAACAGGACAAACCAAATATGATTCTTCTAGCCCCCAACTGGCTTCAGCAATTCTGGTATTCAACCCTGATGAACTTGGCTCAGGGTTCACCCTGGATTTTACCACAAATCCCACATCTACTGTCTCAACAAGATGGCCGGATCCTGCACAGTCATGTCAAAACGTTGAATCTAGCGACCTGGCAGATCCAGGGGCTATAAGCAATTTTACCCTCACCAAACAGGTAATGGATGTAATTCTTGAGGCTAGAAGGCCCAGCACCAGGAAATCTTATGCAGGAAAATGGAAAAGATTTTGCATCTGGAATCAGGCCCAGGGTTTTGATACTACAGTTGCAAACATCCCTCTGATTTTACAATACCTAACAGAGATGTTGCATAAGGGTCTATCTTTTTCATCTATCAAAATACACGCTTCAGCTATTTCTGCACAATACAATACGGATCCCCCTCTTTTTTTCTCATCCATTACTTAAACAATATCTCAGGGGGGCAAAGAATATTAGGCCCCCTAGAAGTGCTCCAGTTCCTGCTTGGGATCTCAACTATGTTTTGGAAAAACTTACTCTGTCCCCTTTTGAGCCTGTGGATACCACAGATTTAAAGTTTTTATCTTGGAAAACTGCCCTTCTTTTAGCAATAACCTCTGCCAGAAGGGTCTCGGAATTACAAGCACTCATGACTTTGGAACCTTTCATTATTTTTCATCAGGACAGGGTTTCCCTGAGGACTAATCCCTCTTTTATGCCTAAGGTGGTATCTAAGGTAGCCTTGAATCAGACTATTCATTTATCTACCTTCTATCCTAATCCTCAAAATGAAGAAGAGATAATTTTGCATTCTTTAGACATTCACAGACAGCTTCGAGTTTACCTGGACAGGACCAAGTTTTTTAGGAAAACGGACCAATTGTTTGTAGCCTATGCGGCTACATCACAAGGAAAAGCAATCACTAAGCAAACTATTTCTAAGTGGATTGCCCACTGCATCAGATTCTGTTACTCTCATCATGGCAAAACAGTTCCTATTAACATTAGGACACATTCTACCAGAGCTGCAGCTACTTCAGCAGCCTTTCTCAGTGGAGTTCCTACCAAGGAAATCTTAAAAGCTGCTACTTGGAGTTCTGTGCACACCTTTTCTAAGCACTACAACCTCCCTCTCTTCTCTAAATCTAGGGCTGGCTTTGCCCTGCAGGGCCTTGTGGCCACCCCTTCTGATCTGTCTGTACCTTCTCCAGCCACCCTTTCTTAGCTTTGGGATTCAACCCTACAGTAAAGACTGCAACAGTGAACCATGAATAACATAGTACAGTTGTGTACTCTTACCATAAATGTAGATGTTCGAGTGTGTTCGCTGTTGCAGCCTGGGTTACCCTCCCTCCTATCCCCTCTTTTGTTGTGTTTCCTTTATACTTCTCTTCCTCTGAGGTATATGTGCTGATGACTTTTAGATGTTTTATTTTGATGCATGCTTATTCTTCTGTCTAAGCTATTAGCCTGTTTTTGGGCACCTGATATCAGGGGCAAGAAAAACTGAGGAAAATGATGCCGGATGAGGCCTTTATACCCCTGGCGCACTGACGTCAGGGAAGGAGCGACCTCAGCCGATGTCAGATCCAGACTTTGGGACTCTGGCCAATCGAGGGCTGCTGCCAGCAGGAAGAACCCTACAGTAATGACTGCAACAGTGAACACACTCGAACATCTACATTTATGGTAAGAGTACACAACTGTACTTTGTCTGTTCAGTCTAAGAAGTAAAGGATTCTTTCTCCTTTTTTCTGAGCCGGGGCTCTTTTTGAGCCAGGCAATTGGATAGCTTGGTAAAGTGAAAATTCCATGACTACTTTTGATATAATACTGTTTTTTTCTTAGGTGGACTGCTCTTATGGATGACAGTGAAGGGCTTTCTACACATAACAGTCTGTCTTTTTAATAATCTCTTTCCAAAGGTACCAGTTAGCAACAATGCAGTTATCTAGTTTAGATATTGGGGGGGGGGGGGTGAGGCAGCAGGCTCAAATGACAGCTGACACAGTTTTTTAGCACATAATTCAAGTTGAGATTATCTAAAGGTGTGACTTTACAGAGGCATAGGCTAGGTGTGAATTAAAAAAATTACTTAATTGGTGCAGAATCAGGGACATTGATGCCTTACTAGAATCCTGATTATTTTTATGTCACAGACTACCTTTTCCATTTGGATAAGTAAGATTTCCTTGTGGCAGGCTTCCTAGCCTCCTTAAGAATGTTTAGTACATGTGTAGTAAGCTGGTGACTGAAGTGCCAAAGGATTAAAGCATCTAGGCAATGAGTTGCAGTGCCAACAGTTCTGGGACAGGAGATCCATTTCCAAACACATCATATACGCAGTGTCACCCAGGACATCTGCTACAGAAGGGAGAATCAGTACTGCTAGGCCACATGAATGCTACTGAGATCTTCCTCAGGCCCTTTTCCCTTATATTCTGGGTCACTCTGGGGAGTAGAGAGATTTGAGGGAATCCACAGAAAAAGAGACCTGTCTTTCTGAAGGAGAAGACATCCACTTCCCAGGCCTGTTTGTTGTTCTGGAGCAAACATTTCTCATGTGTTTTAAAAAACAACCACAAAAAATAAAACCAAAATCAAAAAACAACAGCCAGGAACCATCCAAAAGTTTAATAGATCTCCAGCTCTTTGGCAAAGCCTTCAAGGAATGTATAAAACCATCAGTTAACAGACTTGTTTAAATGGGATAATGGCTAAGGTGGTTACCTTACAAACACAAGGTGCAGGGTTTGATTCTCACATAGGGTAATTGGCTAGGCTTAAAATGGCCCACAAGAGCAATTAGCCTAGTACTAACCTATGAACCTAAATACAAAATTCTAACCCAATTATTCAATTAAAATTCAATTAATAGACATAAGCAGCCTCCAAATGCATTACAAAATTAAGTCCTAAAGGAGACATAGTGTTAAACTTTAAAATATATACACTTTCTGTATACATTAATTTTTTTTTATACAAACCATCTGAATAAAAGCCTACTGGTATTTTTTCTAAAACTCTAGCCCTTAAATAACATGGATTTGAATTATGACACTCTAAGAAATGTTTAACATTTTTTTTTATTTCTCAGGTGTTTGAAGATGCAAGATGCAAACCAGTCTATCTCTGCGGAACTCCACCTGACCACTGACTGAAAGACAACATCTCTGTGTAACACCCATTCATGTGGATTTGCAGACGACCTGCATAGTTGGTCTGCAACTTTCAGCTGAGATGGGATGTAAACTGTATTGAGGGTCATCTGTTACTTTAGGTCTATCTTAGGCAGTCATGACCAGCCTGTAAAAGGGGTGGGTCCCTCCACCCTTGTTTATTGATGTACCACATTACAGTAGAGGTCAGGTGACACCCATAGGACTCTTTTTTGAAATGGATTTGAAGGTTTTGTGTGCATTAAATCTGGGCTATCATCTCTTTCATATTTATGTGCCTCTACTTTTGAGGTAAATTGCAACACAATGTACCTACCAAGCTAGGTTCAGAGCATCTATAGTAAGAGTCTGATTGTAGGATTCCAAAATGAATGGCATCTTCAGCTCTTGTCACATCTGGCTGGATCACCATTCTAATTCCTTTACAATAGAGAGTATGATAGGAATTCTCTTTCCAGGGACATAGACTGTTATCTCCAAGTGGAGCTTGGGGGTCATCAGAGATTTGTCATGTACATCCTAGCCAGAAGGACCATTATTATAATGGAAGCCATATATCTTCTTCTCCTGTCATCTTCAAGAAATATAGTGTCAGATGTTCTACTTTCTCCAGGGGAAGACAGACCCACTGGCTGTTGGGAGTCCAGAAGTGAAAGGAGGAATACCAATGTTTTAGAGGGGAAAAGGATTAATTTGGGAATGTTGAAGGAAATTCTGAGGTTTATTTGATTTTATTTATACTTTGTTGACTAGGTTAGTCCCACTAGAGCAATGGCCTCATTTCAGGGGAGACCCAAGGTAGTATGCATACTGCCAAGAAGAAATTTAGCTAGGGCACTGGGAACCGTTCCCTATTCTGTTTGATAGGGGGAGCCTCTGAGCTTTCTTGATATTGAAGGTAGCAATATGGCTGACACAGAGCATCAAGCTCAAGCAATAGTTCAGTATCCTTCATTTGCTGGTATGGAGAAAGCAACAGGAACTTGCAGGGGTATACATTCTGATATAGTATTAGTGAAGAATGGTTTACCTTCAGAGGTTTTAGAGCAGATGATTACTGCAGGCGAGTCTTTGCCTTCTCAAGTAATGTCCTGAGGGGATGTGTGTGTTGTGGTTTTTCAGGAAGTAGCAAACAAAGACTGTTTCAGTGCTCCTGTCCCAGAGCTTTCTGAGGATACTGTTTGTGACCAGCCATGTCAGCTCATTAAATTTACTGGAAAGGAAAGATTTTGTGAACTGGCTTTTCAATCTTTTGATAAACTTATTGAATTTATTGGACACTTAAGCATAATCTTAATGATTATCTATGGACTGCTTTATTTACTGGGACTACTCCTCTCTTAAAAAAGGAGGTAATAGTTCAGTTCTGGACTGATATTTTCAATGAGTTGGACATTAGGAATTATTTTTTGACTTTGTGTAAATCTATGCATTCTGTTGGGAACGTTTATAATGATAGGGGTTTATGGATAGGAGCATGGGAATTATGGGTTATTTTAAATGACAGAGAAAATGAGGTACTGCATATTACATGAGTGGTTGATGTGCATGGGATTAGGGGAAGAGATCCATATGTAGGACAGCTGAAAAATGTGTTTTTGCTGTGAGTCACTTAATCATTTAATTCTTGATTGCCCAAAATATTTTTATCAACAATGTGTTTAAAACCTTCATAATGTGCTTAATTGTGCTCTAGAATGTACTCTGTGCCATGGTGAAGGGTGCCCTTGATTTGACCATCACTCTTTACAGATTGAATCTGTTGTAATAGAATGTGACCAGGGAAGGGCAACAGCTGTTTCAGACTGAATAAGTATTGTACAGTTACTATGCCTCTTCTACAAAATTAATCTCAGGTTGCTGTTAGGGGTGAGGACAGTGAGGAAGAGGATGGTAGGGATAAAGAAGAGCTTAGTTTCGTTAAGGAAGGGGATATCTTGTTACCCACTACACAATCTTCTGTAGATGAATTTGATGATAATGATAAAACAATAGGGGCAGAGTAAAAAGGAGAAAAAAAAGAAGGTGCCAAAAAAGAGACTAAAAAAAGGTAAAGGATGAGTATTCTATAATCTCACATAATGTGAACAGTTTACTTAATGTAGTTCATAAGGTCACAATATTACAATAGCGTAAGACTGTTTCAAAACATATTATTTGTTTACAGGATATGAGATACTTGCCATGTTTTCAGATTGAGCATATAAAATCTTTTTTTTTTTTTTTTTGGGGCAGGGGTCTTCATTTATTGTTTAGTGCTGGATAGATGCTCTGGGTTGGCAGTGCTATTTTATGAGTCTGATATTGAAATTGTTGATACCGTTGTTGATACCATTGTTTGTTGATACCATTGTTTTTTGATACCATTGCTGATACCGTTGTTGACACCATTGTTTGTTGATACCATTGCTGATACTGTTGTTGATTCCACTGTTTGTTGATACCATTGCTGATACCATTGCTGACACCATTGTTTGTTGATACCATTGTTTATTGATACCATTGTTTGTTGATACCGTTGTTGATTGATACCGTTGCTGATACCGTTGTTGATACCATTGTTTGTTGATACCATTGTTTGTTGATACCATTGCTGATACCATTGTTGACACCATTGTTTGTTGATACCATTGTTGATACCATTGTTTGTTGATACCATTGTTTGTTGATACCATTGTTTGTTGATACCATTGTTGACACCATTGTTTGTTGATACCATTGCTGATACTGTTGTTGACACCATTGTTTGTTGATACCGTTGTTGATACCATTGTTGATACCATTGTTTGTTGATACCATTGTTGATACCATTGTTTGTTGGTACCATTGCTGATACCGTTGTTGACACCATTGTTTGTTGATACCATTGCTGATACCGTTGTTGAAACCATTGTTTGTTAATACCATTGTTGATACCGTAGTTGATACCATTGTTTGTTGATACCATTGCTGATACCATTGTTGACACCATTGTTTGTTGATACCATTGCTGATACCATTGTTGACACCATTGTTTGTTGATACCATTGCTGATACCATTGTTGACACCATTGTTTGTTGATACCATTGTTGATACCATTGTTTGTTGATACCATTGGTGATACCTTGTTGACACCATTGTTTGTTGATACCATTGGTGATACTGTTGTTGATACCATTGTTTGTTGATACCATTGTTTGTTGATACCATTGCTGATACCATTGTTGACATCATTGTTTGTTGATACCATTGCTGATACCGTTGTTGATACCATTGTTTGTTGATACCATTGCTGATACCGTTGTTGACACCATTGTTTGTTGATACCATTGCTGATATCATTGTTGACACCATTGTTTGTTGATACCGTTGTTGATACCATTGTTTGTTGATACCATTGGTGATACCTTGTTGACACCATTGTTTGTTGATACCATTGGTGATACTGTTGTTGATACCATTATTTGTTGATACCATTGTTTGTTGATACCATTGCTGATACCATTGTTGACATCATTGTTTGTTGATACCATTGCTGATACCATTGTTGATACCATTGTTTGTTGATACCATTGCTGATAACGTTGTTGACACCATTGTTTGTTGATACCATTGCTGATACCATTGTTGATACCATTGTTTGTTGATACCGTTGTTGATACCATTGTTTGTTGATACCATTGCTGATACCGTTGTTGACACCATTGTTTGTTGATACCATTGCTGATACTGTTGTTGACACCACTGTTTGTTGATACTGTTGTTGATACCATTGTTTGTTGATACCATTGGTGATACTGTTCTTGACACCATTGTTTGTTGATACCATTGGTGATACCGTTGTTGATACCATTGTTTGTTGATACCGTTGTTGATACCATTGTTGATACCATTGTTTGTTGATACCATTGGTGATACCGTTGTTGACACCATTGTTTGTTGATACCGTTGTTGATACCATTGTTGATACCATTGTTTGTTGATACCGTTGTTACCATTGTTGATACCACTGTTTGTTGATACCATTGGTGATACCATTGTAGTATGTTATTACTAGAATGTAGGAATGCTGGCATATTGTTTAGGCTTACAGTGCTCTCTGCAAACATCAATGCGGTTAAGTGGCTTAACATATTTCACTTTCTTAGAAATTATTTGCTGGGGTGGCCACGATGGTGCAGTGGTTAGCGTTGCTGCCTCACAGCAAGAGGTTCTTCGGTTCGATTCTCAGCTGGGGTGCCTTCTGTGCGGAGTCTGCATGTCCTCCCTGTGGTTGCGTGGGTTTCCTCCGGGTGCTCTGGTTTCCTCCCACATCCCAAAGACATGCTGTAGGTGGATTGGACACTCTAAATTGGCCCTAGGTGTGACTGTGTGCGTGTTTGTGCCTTCTGTCAAAGGTTTGGCGCCGGGCTGGCAACTCGACACCGTAAAACTCCACTGCCAATCATAAGCGGACAGGTGATCCGCTGTGGTGACCCCTAACCGGGAAAAAGCCAAAAGAAGAAGAAGAAGAAATTATTTGCTGATTTCTTTCTCTATTTACAATTGTTGGGGAATTTAACTTAATTTTGGAAAGAGTGTGGAAAAAAACTACTTCTGATGTTGAGATTTGCAGAGCTTTACATAAGGATTATGATTTATGTTTAGGAACAGGTAATGCATACACATATGGGGGGGTGTTAAAGATGGAGATTGATCATTTTCTGCATAATTTCATGTATAAAACCTTATATGGTTCTGAGGAAATTGTTTTTTAAGATCATTTAGCCAGCTGGGCTGTTTTTAGCTGAGACAAGGAAATCTCTTTAGTGGGGAAGAGGAGAAAAAAAGTTAACAGGGGAATTCACTAGTTCATAGGTGTTTGTTCACGAAATACATCTTTTATTAACATCTCATTCTTAGATGCCTGATTGTTATGATTCTTGGACTAACTGATGGTTAGCCTATAGAATTAAATATAGGAAGTTATATTACTTTGAAGAAAAAGCATGGTGGAAATCTAAGAACGGTGTTCACTTGGATTATTGTCAGCAATACAATACTGTGATTAGTTAAATAAGACTATATGATGTAAGTTTAAGGAGTAGCTTTTTGAACTTAAACTGGCCACCAGGAATACATTTATGAGGCAAAATTGTGTGGTACAAGGGAGAAATTATGAGATTTGTCCTTTTTAGCCAAAGTTATTTAGAGAGGAACAATGTACATGAGAGGCTGGGGATGATACTGGTGGGAAAAGAACTATGAAGCAAAGCATTCTATGTGCTGTGAGGCAGCATTTAGCAATATTTATTCCAATTCTGGTTATTTATTAACACAGTATGGGGAGTACCTTGTTATCTGAAGAAGTTGCACATACTTTATCCATGCCATTGACTTTAGATGAATTAAATACTTGCATACAATAAGGCTTTACTACTGTTGTCCCATCTGAGGATGGATTGACATTTGATTTTTATAAATTTATATTACCTTGTGAAATATTCTATTTCTTATAAGTGATTAATGAATGGCTGGAATATGGTCTTAAGCTTAATTAAATCAAAAGGTGCTTCAACAAAGTATTAGTTTAAAGGTGTGCACACACAACAAAGTATTAGTTTAAGGGTGTGCACACATGTAACCAGCGTATTGTACGTTTTTTATTTTTTATATTTTCTCCTAACAGATTTGTTTGTTTTTCAATTGAATTGTACAGGTTATAGGTCACATCAAAGGTGGGAAAAGTTGTGAAATGATTTATTGTGGTCTAATTTTTTTATATCAGAAATACCTGGCATTTTAACGGGTGTGTACACTTTTTATATCCACTGTATGTGAACGTTGTTTGTCCTGCAGTGCACAATTACGGGAGCGAGGGACTTGGAAATAATCCTTGCTGCTCTACCAAAACTAAGAGATAAGCTGGCAGCCCTTTGCATCAGATTTCAGAAAGCACCTTTGGTCCCTGTGGGCAGGCATGTGAATGTAGTCATACATAAGGTCTAAGTAACTCAACAGGGCTGAGATGCAAAAGTGACTGCAATGCTTCATTTTTCATTTTGAGTTTTTGAGGATGGCATTGAGTTTAACAGACCTGTAATGGGCCACTAGGAACCCTCATTTATTCATTTATGATGACCATGTTGGTAGCCTAGTTAGCTGACCCTTTTCAGCCATGACTCAGTTTCCAAAGTAGCAAATATTTTGAACAAAATTTTACAGTATGCAGAATAAACAAGAGACAAAATTAGAATACAGAAATAGAAATTTGAATGATTAAACATTTTATAGACAATATTACAATGTCAGCTTTTTCCTCTGGTTTAGCAATCAAAAATGCTTAGCATTTGCCTTCTGGATGTTTTTAGCTATATACATATTTTTGATGCACACATTTTTTAGTTCAGTGATGGTAAACATCAACCAGTACCTCTGAAGCAAATACAGTATCCTAGGACAAAGAAATATGTTCAGCACTCTCCCTCAATATAGGTTGGTCAGTTAGCATGACAGTGAGAAAATGTGATTCACAGACAGGTATGGCTGCAATGAGAAAGACTTCAATCCCACAGAAGGACTGTCAAATCTGATGGATATAGGGCTCCATTGTCCATACATTGTGTTATCAATGGCACACACCAATATTCACATGTTCTGTTATTCAGTCCTGCTAATAACAGCTGGCTAAAGCTTGGCTTCACCTGTATCTAGTTCTATCACTGAGATCTAGCTGAAGCTTGCCTCACCTTTATGCTGTCTTGTTAATGGGACCTAGCTGAATCTTAGTTCAGCTGTTTCCATTTCTTCCACTGAGAGCTGATCGAAGCTTACTTCACCTGCATTAATTCCTGTCACTGAGACTTGGCTGAAACTTAGTTCATCTCAATCCAGTTCTCCCATTGAGAGCTGGCTGAAGCTTACGTCACCTGTATTTAGACCTTTTACTGAGACCTGTCTGAAGCTTGGCTCACCTATACCTAATCCTTTTATAACTGAGACTTGTATAAATTGGAGCTTATTTGTATCCAGTCAGATCCAGACTTGGTTGAAGCCTGTCTCACTTGTACCTGTTCCTACCAAGAAATCCGTCTGAAGCTTGTCTCACTTGCATTGATTCCTACTAAGAAGCCTGACTGAAGCTTGGCTCACATTTATCCAGTCTCATTGCAATATCTGACTAAAGCTTGGCTCACCTGTATTTTGTCCTATCAGTATGTCCTGACTGATGGGACGGCCAGGGTGCAGCAGTTAACATTATCACCTCACAGCAAGAGGTTCTCCAGTTAGATTCTCAGCTGGGGTGCCTTTTGTGCAGAGTGTGCATGTCCTCTCTGTGCTCGTGTGGGTTTCCTCTGGGTGCTCTGGTTTTCTCCCATATTACAAAGACATGCATTTGGAGGATTTCTCCCTGGGCCTCCACTGAAAATTGGCTCATTACAAGTTGGACTTTCCCGGTATGCAACTGTTAAATAAATAAATAAATAAATAAATAAATAAATAAATAAATAAACAAATACATTTTCAAATCCCCCACATCCAATCCTCCCACCAAAACATGGCTGAAGTTTGTCTCACCTATATCATCTTATCACTGAGACCTAGCTGAAGCATCTATTGCATTATCCCTAAGCCTTCATAACTGCTGCCAAAGTGAAAGGGCCATACATTCTTACTGGTGATGACCATATCATGGTACATAAAAGTGTTTCTTATATTACCAAATCAGACACTGCACCTAATTAGATTGCAGTTGAGACAGTGGCAAGAAGTAATATTGAAATCAGTATTGTATGCATATTTATGTGAACCTGCCTCAGAAAATAAGCAAATCATGGTGGAGAAACAGATTTGTCATGTAATGACTACACTTGCTCTGCAACAAATGTCCTCTCCAGATCAAGCAATGCAATTCATTATCATACTTTAAGAATGAATTAGAGAACTGGATGGGTATTCATAAATTCACTCCAAATATGACTGGTCCATCATTACGTGGAAAAGGAAGCAAGGTCTAAGGGGGTATACTGGCAAGATATAAATGGCCACATGACCCAGATGCCTTGCACATTCTATGATTCTGTGATTGTATGACTCACGCCATCACATTCTTCGATATGGATTCTTTACTCTCATGGTCAAGCAACAACCATGAGATCACTGTAAGTGAACTTAACCTAAGTTATCTTAAACATCCAATGTGCAAAATACAGCAGCTTTTAAACAGCATCTGACTGTTCCAGCCCCAGTCTGGTACTAACCAACAAACCAAAAGACTGACTGATGACTCTCAAACCATCTAATCTGGGTTATCTCTACACAGTTATGCTCAATGTGAAAACCTCATTATACTATTATTCAAACATAATGTTTCTATGCAACTGTTTTGCACCAACAGAACTTAATCTGACTGACTCAACACAAATTTATCAGGACAAAGCTCTAGTATACTACCAGACATCTTACTTAAATTCTTACATCATAATAAATACTGTGATCTAAAAATGTAGGGTTAGAGAAAATGCTGTTGGCTGTCTCTATTGCAACCCATATGCAGAAAATGAAGTGTGGGGTCACCTCCTGAATTTTGTGCAATAAAAGGCAGAGAACTATTTAAAGTTCACATAAAACTGTAAAATTAATGAGAAAAGGATAGGGCAACTATAAAACTAACCTTTCCAGGGGGGAAAAAGTAATAATAATGACAGTAATAATAATAATAATAATTATATATATATATATATATATATATATATATATATATATATATATATATATACACATATATATTATATATATAGATATATAAAGTAACTCCCCCCATAAAAACAAGATTTCAACAATAATGAGAAATGCATTTTATGCATATTGGGAGTCAAAGAAAAGCATCCACAGTTAACTAGATAACTGGATGGGCATAAAGGGACTCAAGTAGATGGTTGTGCAGCAGACCTCAAAACTGAGTGAGAATTTGTGGGTTAGAGGGACTTGCAAGATCTACTTATAAGAGATGGAAGTACCCGTGGCATTATAAGTAGTTAGCATTATAAGTAGTGATGTCAGATGCAGACTGGTGGCAGAGTCATTGGATCATAGGTAAGTACCAGGTAATCAGTCTGCACACTATTACAAGCCTAGCCAATGACCCACATTCAAATGTTCCCCCCAACTTTAAGTAGGGCAACACAAGACTGACCGGGGAGAATTTGAGGCTACCCATCTAATTATCTAGGTTTAGCTTGAAGGTGGTAAGAGTACAACTCTGCTTGATATGCAGTGGAAGTTTGTTCCAGAGGTGAGGGATATGAAATGATCACATCAACATGTCTTATTTATTTGTTGATGATGGTTTAGTTAATTTTAGAGGAACCATTTGCTCTATCAAGGAAGAGAAGTTCAAAGGATGTTAGATTTTTCATGGCTCAATTCTCAATGAAGGAATCTATAAGAAACTGAGTAGAGAGAGATTTTTGAGACCATACATCTTTTTAGTTCCTTTTTAGTCAGATTTGACACTTCACAAAACATTAGCGTGCAGGACAAGTTAAGGTAAGAGTATTCATTTAAAAGGGTTGCATGAAATGCTGGAAATGTGCAAGGAAAATATTTATATAAACAGCACAAAGAAATCTATGATGACAGCCATACACAGATGTGAAGTAAGAAATTAAAGCTACATACATACATTGTAGTTACAGGTGTGATAAAAGGCTATGCAAATTTCATAATAAATTTATAAGATCTGTGTGAGTCTCAATCATTTTTCAAAAGTATGTAAAAAAGAAAGTTCTTATAATTCTCATTCTTCTGATTCTGACAAGAAAGCACAATCTAAATTGTTTGTGGGTGCTGTTATAGTCAGAGTTCAGCAATAACTAAAAGCAAATGATGGTCAGAAAAGTTGAATAAATGACACAGAGAAATTACTTTCCACATTGTCACTGGTTCAGAATGTAATACTATATCAGAATTATTGTTTAATGTACTGATGTTTTCTTGCACTGTTTATAAACTAGTAACTAATCTTATTTTATAGAAGTATGATGAGTTTCTTGACGGCGCAGAGTATTTATGAGGAGAAAACTAGTTAAGGTTTTTCAAGTGGCAGTCTCTCTGATATACTCACCTAGGAATGATTCCATACTACTTAAAGATAACATTTTCAGCCATGAAAAATCAAACCATCTTTGAGCTCCTATTCTTTCACAGAACAAATGGCACCTCAAATACCTGGATTAAAGGATCTAAACAATCATCAGGAGGTAAATAAGACATGTTAACAGGATTGATTCATATCCCAACATATTCCTTACCCCTGGGAAAAAACTCCCACTACATGTCAAGCAAGGTAGCACCCTTGCCACCTTCAAGGTTAACCTAGATGATTAGATGGGCAGCCTCATATTCTTTCCACTCTATCTTGTTTTACCTTCTGTGAAGCTAGAGATAATTTTTGAGTAGGGCTTTTTGGTTAGGCTTGTAATGGTCTGTACACTGACTGCCTTACTTATGAATCTATGCATCTATTGAATAAACCAAAGAAGGATTCTATCTCTGCATAATTGTTAAACAAGTAGCACTGGCTGCTGGTATGAATGGCATGGTGGCCATTGTCAAAATAGTCAAAAGAAGGATAAGTATTGATCCACAAGTTTTGAGTAGATAGATTAAAGAGAAATCTACCTACTATAGTCTACAAAAAAAGAATTTAGAAGCATGTGTACTGGTAAATATTATGCAATTATGGATGCAAATTAAAGTTTCTGGTAAATCAAGCTGTATGAAGATAGCTCAAAGCTATGTACTTTTTTGGCCCTGCACTCTAGATGACCATTCATTCTTTCATGACATGAGAGCCAGACCCAATTTCCCTAAGCAGAAGAGAACAATATGTCTCACTTATGTCATGCTCTGGGGAAAAGCAAAGCCTTATGAGCCTTTTTCACTCCCCCAGAGAGGAAGAGTCAGACATTTAGAGAACAGACCATCTTCTTTATTTATTTTGCATTTGTTTACCTGGAAAGTCAGACTGTACAAAATAACCCCTTTTCGGTGGAGGTCTGTGGAGAAAAGTTCCAGTACAAGAAAATTAATCTTACATAAGAATCTAGAGCAGGGGTGTCCAACCTTTTCAGTTGCAAGGGCCGCATTGGGTTAACAAAAATGGTCTGGGGGCAAACGGCAGGTGAGGACCAAAAAAAAAAAAAAAAGGTCTCACATTTACAGAACACAAGCAGCTTTGCTGGAATCTGAGTATTTATGCATCTCATGTTGTCAGCATTAAGTCCCAGCAGGCAACCTCGAAAAGTAGTACCATAGTGTTATTATTATGTGAGTGTCTTAATAAAATTAGAATTATGATTACAAGTATTAATATTAGAACTTCAGTATAATATTAACCACTCTATTTGTATGAATAAAAACTGATGCCAACAGTAAACATTACCTAAAAAGTATTTAACCTTAATACAATAAAAACTACTTTATTTGCATGTTTGAATACCACAATTTGAATACCACAATTTGCACAACCATATTTGCAGGTTTGAATACCACAAACTTTCTGTTCCTTGAATACCACACAACATCCCAATATGGGATCAGCATAAAAGCATGACAAAAATCATGCATTTTCATAACATAAGGTAGTTGACATTCAGTTGTACATTGTCGGGTACTCTACCTAGTCTGCCCAAATGCCCAGCGCTTCTTTAGATGTCCCATTGTAGACAGAGGGACACAGACCTGCATCTCAAACAAGAGGCAGTCACATATTACTACCTGAAACAATCAAAAGCATTTTTGCTAATGAAAACACATAATGCATATTCCAGCAGTGAGTTAAAACATTTGGCCAAAGACGGAAAGTTTATTGTTTTAAATCTAGTGAAGTTCTTACAAAACATACTGCAAAATGTTATTTTGAGAATGCTGAAGTTGGGCCCATGGCTAGCCAGTTACTGACTAAATCAGTGACAGATATATTCAGCTGCTGTCAGATGACATCCTTAGGTTAATACTGCTTTAGCCTCATGCCATTTTACAAATAAAATTAGCATACCATTAAGTCAGATAAGGAATGTAAGCTCCAACCCTATAAGCAACTATGCTTATGAACAATGATAAATACATCTTCAAAATACAAACATGAACATTCTTATTATCAAATCCATATAGAAAGGACTAAACAGCAACCCCTTGGAAGATTCATTAACTTGCATGGTTATTACACCCTACTTTCTAATCAAAATTCATAATATGTATACCTGACTCTCCACTTGTTAAACATGTTATTAACCTTGTAACCTTGCAGAACTCCTTTATCTGTATAAGCATTTTTACCCTTTCAGTACCCACCACAGGCTGACTAAACACTAACTAACTAGAACATGAGCAAGCAATCTTACAGGGCCTAATGTCAGTCTATTTTAACAAAGCAATTTACATCAAAATAACTAAACTTAAGTGTAGCATTAGTACTCTGTTACCTTGAATTATTCAGATGAAAAAAAAAACAATTTGAATGACATTACTTAGATATCTTTACATGTACTCTGAAAAAAACATATACGGGGCACCAGACCATATTAAAAAAAAAGAAAAAAGTAATTACATCTATTTTGCCTACCAGTCCTTTAAGCAGCCTTATATTAATGTTAAATGGGAACTCTGTCATCACCAAAGATATGAATGTTTCCATTACATGACAACATTTGTTGATGATTGCTCTACTACCTAACATTAAAATCTGTCGTTAAATACTTGTTCTTATTAGCTTTTTGTTAGTCTTTGTTAATTCTGCAGATTATTTCTGTAACTCTCTTTAAGGGCATGTTATAACATTTTGCCTCTACTTCTCTTATAGTAAATAACCTGGTGAACAGATCTTCATTGCTGGAGTCCACACACATACAAATCTTTGAAGACCACATTTAGGAAAATTATTGCTATTTACTGTAAGACATAGCAGCTAGCTTTACAATAGTACTGATCAAAAGCATATGTAATCGTCGATTAATCCTATACTGCTTTCATGTTTTATTCTTCAATGTTTTTCAGAGATTGATTTATTGTTTCAGCCCCAACTATGTATTGTAGACACCACCTTCCCCATACAGATGAACTTCCTCACAAGTTTATGTGTTACCCCCCCCCCAAAAAAAAAATAGAAATATGTACCAGCAGCTACACCACTGCCACATACGCACCGCTGTTTAAAAACAATACCAGCTGTACTGGTAGGCAACATCAACCACAAATGTTAATTACAGAACAGATGCAATAAACTTAACATTTAAATTTCATGGAATTTCATTCACTTGGGTATTGTGTGATGCATGTGGATGGAGTTCTTTACTAAAATAAATTAATTATTGGCGAGCTGAGCCTTCCTCTTGTAACTTACCTTTGTTGTAGTGTAGTAGTCGGTGTGTACACAACGAAATAAACTAAATAAATCCTCTCTCGGCTAAGGATCGCTCCTTCCTGCAGCTTTTCTTTACAAAAATCATCCGAACGGTGTTTTTAAGCGCATACCAGCAGAAAGACGCTGGTATGGAAACGTAAAAAAGAAAGTTAGAAGAGCAATACTACGCGGACATGGAAAAAAAGTGAAATTAATTTTAAATTTAAATTTAAGGGTCGCGGGCCGCATGGAAGAGCTCTGAGGGCAGCATGCGGCCTGCGGGCCGCGGGTTGGACACTCCTGATCTAGAGGCTCAAAGAATTTGGAAAGTATATACTACACATGTGTGTAGACAGGTTTAACACATGCAGATTAAAATTACTGACAAGGAGGATACTGCATAACATCAGATGTTATGCACAATAAAAAAAATAATTTAGAAAGAAAACGCATGCTGCAGGAAGCATTTCAACAATTATTATGACATAGGAGTTTCTTTAAATCTTGAGGAATTGAACAAATGTAAATCAGAAAATACAGCAACTGGAAAAATGAAGGTTATATTGGAGTTTATTTAAAATATAGAGATAATGATTGTTTACAAATCTGTGAGAGAAAGAGAGAGAGAGACAAAGAGAAAGAGAGGGAGAGATATAGAATGTGATACCAGATTATGAATTATATGCAGTAAAACTGTAAATCGGGTAAGCTAGAAGAGATTAATTAAAAAGTATGCAGAAGGAGAGAGGTAAAGTAATAGCTAATAGGGAGAGGCAGTTATAGAGGAAGATGGAAGGAGGAATGGGGGGAAAGACGTCAGAGGCAGGTTTTAGGTTAGGTCAGCTGTATTTCGAAAGGATGGAAATATTGGTGAAACACGATAGTTTGTTATGAGGATATTAAGGTTGTAAACCCTGGAGCTATAGAGCTTGAGCACTCCCATGTGTTTTTGAGATATTGTCTAAGATATGTTTTAAAGGACTGTGAGTTTAGCCGTCCGATGAGAGGTAGAATGGAGTTTCACAATTTGCCTACCAAGATGCAATACAGTCTGTATGTGGCTGTGTTGTGTGATTTGGTAGAAGCAGCTAGGTAATTATCTTTGCAGTGAAGTTTTCTCTTTAGGTCATACCACTTGAGAATATTTTTTAAAGATAGGCATTTTTTGGTGCAAAGTAGCAGGACAGTATTAACCAGCTGAGATGCTTCACTGTTGAACAGCTGTAAGCAGTGGTGAGATGTTTTTGATGCACCAGTGGTAAATTGTGCACTTTTGTTGTACTATTATTCTGGCTTGGATAGTTGAGATAATTGTTATGTTTGTGAAAACAGAAACTACATAAAGCAGACTAGGGATAAGGTAGACAGTTGCTACAGTTTTCCAACAATGTCAGTGAAGAAAGGTTTAACTGTACAGTGTAAGCCTAGCCCTTGGTATGTGTGTTTTTAAATACTGTCTTGAAAGTGGATGTTGAATTTTAAGTTTTCATCAATTATGACTCCCAGTAATTTAGTGGGACTAACTAGTTCAATCTTAGCACTGTCAGATGATGCAACGGTAAACTGTATTTTATTTTCTGATTGTGATTTATGTGTGAAAATAATGCATTTAGTTTTTTGGGAATTTAATAGGAGTTGAGATTGATACAGACAGGATTAAACTGAGAAGAATGTTTTGTTGAGTCTTGAGCTGTAGTTTAGGTTATGCCTGTATGGGCAAAGCACAGCAGATAAGGGTGATGTAATCAGTGTACTATGCTAATGAGGCATGCATGGGTGGTAGCAGTTTTGAAATGTTTTATAAACAAATAAATAGAAGCAGTCAAAGTATGGAGCCTTGCAGGCCCCTTCCCTGAAGTGACTTTTGCTTTCCTCAGAGGAGACTATACTAAGAAATCTGATGTTTCTCTTGCACACAGGTGCACTAGCTTATGTGCAGCAACCTATATGTTACTTGTAATCCTTCAAAACTATTGGTGAGGTTGACAGTGCAGTACTGCTTCCTCCTTCTACCAACAGAGGGAAGCCAGAATTAGCTACTCACTCCCATATTCCATGTTTCAGGCCTTTCAGAACCTGACCTGTTAAATGAACTCCAGTCATCTGGGATATAGTTAAGGTTCTATTCCTCCATGTAACGGGGCTAGTGCATAAATCTATGTACTTTTAAAATCCATGTACAAATACAAATCCCTGAAATTATATTTTAGCATATCCTCAACATCAAAGGTATTTTATAGAGCTGTGTCAGAAAGAGTTGGAAGTATAGATCATGTTCCCTCACTTGGTTTGTGGTTTATCATGCCATGAGATCTTGTATTTGTCTGTGATGCTGTGAGCTCTACCATTAGTAGTTTAACTACTGTGAAGGTCTTCCAAAGCAGACATATTCAGTTTAGATGCCACACTAAGAGAAACCGCCCATACTGGGCAGAAGCAGCAGTCCGGGATAATGCTGGGGCAAAAGAATACATTTTTGTGACAGCAGCAACAACTGCAACATTAATGTTATCTAGGAAGAAGAAAGGCCTGGCAATCTACTTCCATATCTTTTCATGAGAACTGTAATGAAAACAGTGCACTCAGTGAACATTAATTCAGGTATATTCCCTAACATCAAAGGAGAAGATGATGAAACTGATCAGCTCTATGAGGAAATACAAGCTGAAGTTGACAGAATGTGAAAAAAATGATATACTGATAGTCATGTGACACTGTAATTAATGCAAACATTTGGGAACAAAAAGGAATGTCAAGTGGCTGAAAAATATGAGCTCAGTAATAGAAATGAAGCAAGAGAATTAGAGAATTTTGTAAAACAAAGACCCTCTTCACTTCAAATACCTTTCTATACCAAAAAGAGATGGCAGTACAACTGAATTTCACTTAATGGGTTCTGCAAAAATCAAAAATCTGACTGACAATGCTTAAGGAAGTAAAGAATGGAAAAGCACAATTAGAGCAACAAAAATAAAACTTGAGGCTAGCTGGGGTACAAATCACTACCTAATGGTGTGTCAAAACAAGCTAAATTTGAAGAAGAACAAAACAGGCAGGTACATAGTATCGTATTATCCTAAGACTATATACTGATGTGCTAGGGCTATCTTCAAAACTAATTCACTGTATTAGGTAGAAATGACAAAATACTAGAAAAGTTCTGGGAAGACATGAAGTATCACTACAAAGTGAGAAGTCTGTGTGAAAAAGCAAAATAGCAAGGATGGTCAAAATGGTTGACTGATGAGATCTTGAATACATTTCAGAACTGTGAAACATGCTGAAGTTAAAATGAGAGGAAAAGGTGGGGCAGATATGGAACTTTGCCAGTATTCCTAACATGCTATCAGACTTGACAAAGAGAAGTACTGCTATGATATGTGCAAGAAGATAGAATCAGAAAATACTAAAGGAAGACCAAGATTGGCTTTTGTAAAACAATGAGGCCAAAAGAAAAAGGAAACAGTCTTGGACTGGAATATTAAGATATACTCAAGGGTCCGTGTCGAATGATGTTGAGAAGTAAAAGAAATGGTGGGAAATCTAAATCAGATCATTATTCTGTAAAGATCAAACCAAACAACAATGATCTCAACTTGCATCTTACAATCAGAAGCTTGTAGTAAATGTAAAGGGAACAGAAGCAGCAGTGAAACCTTTATCAAATGACAAAGCACTAGAAACTGATAGCATTCCCTCTTTTAAGTATTAAAGAACTCAATAAAAACTGCAAGAAAAACACAGCCAAGTAAGGGTTTTCACTGTGTGATACATTAAACTTCCTGGAGTGGAAGCCCATGGGATATATGCAAAAGACCCTTTAAGGACATCAAGGGTTTCAGCTACATGGCTTCTGAATGTCCAGGATTTTTTACTTTTTTAAGTCTTCATGGGTATATTCAAGCCAATGCAGCTGCGGCAACACTTACAAGGCAGTATCAAGAAATTTGGAGAGCATCATGGCAAGGTAACTGGAAAAGATCTGTATTTATACCAGTCTTGAAGAAAGTTGATACATGTGATTTTGGAAATTACTGCAGAGTCACTCTGATTCATCATACTATCAAGACTCTACGTAAGATTATCAGTGTGGATTACAACCACAGTTGGGATACGTATTGCCAGAAATATATGCAGTATTCATGAAGCACTGAAGAACAAGAGACATCATCTCTGAGGTGAGATGGATCCGTGACCAGGCAAGTTAACATCAAAAGGTTATATACATGTGCTTCTTTCATTATAGCAAGATTTTGACTATGTATGTTTTGGAAAGCTCTGGGCCATACTGGAAGCGTGGCATTTCAGAACACCTTATAGTTCTCATGCATAATATTTACACTGATCAAGAAGCAATGGTTTAAAAAGAACAAGGAGAAATGATGGTTTAGAATTAGTAAAAGTGTACAACAAGGCTGTGTACTTTCCCATACCAGTTTATTTATTTATCGTTACAGACTGGGAAAGTCCAACTAAGCAGAGCCCATTTTCAGAGGAATCTCTGGGAGAAAAGCTCTATTACACTACAACAGGCAGTTCTCAGAAGAAACAACAGTTACAGTTCTAAAAAAAATCCATTGCTACAAGACAGGTATATACAGTAAAGTATTTACATTAAAATGTATAAATCTATACAGTTCTGGTAGCTCTAACACTAACAGGAAGTAAATGGATTTATACTGTAGAAGGGAAAATTTTGTTGCACAGAAGTTTAGTGCTCTTAATATTTCAGTCCAGAATGGTCTGTAAAGAGTTCAAGAGATATAATGAAGTGTAGAGTTGAGAAGTAAGATATAACATTATGTAGGGAGTAGACATTAGTATTATATTAGAAGATAGTGGTAATGGCTTTTGAGTGAGAGAACGTGGTATAGGATTAGTTCTATCTAGGCTGCCCGTTCCAAATTGTATCCGGAAAGAGTACAGTGGTGGATATGGGCAGTTAGAAAAAGTGAAAGATAAGAAGTGGTGTTTAAGTGTTTTAAGTAAAATAAAGATGACAATTAGTGTATAGATTTAGTGCAGGAGGGAAAGTTGTTTGAAGTGTATTGATTAAAGTATAGGAGGAAAAAAGTTAGTGACAGGCAATAAGACGCTCGTGCTTTCACTAGAGGTCTCAACCTGGTGATGAGCATGGGCATGACCAGGATTGTGTAAGGTATTGTGTGAGCTGGATTTTACAGTTTGGGAGATTGTTAGTTATTCTTACTTGCATAGAGATGGGGATCCAGAGCTTGGAGATGCAACAGGAGTGTAATGAGTCCCTGATGAATTATTTGCTTTACTAGTGCTTAGTAGAAATTTATCAGCAGAAAGAGGGCTCTTGAGGGGGTGTAGGGCAATATCATATTTTTTTACTGCAGAGCATTTTTCAGGATAGTATATCAGTATGCATACCATAACTAGCTGAGAGTATGTTAGGTAGTTGTTCAGCTTTAGTCAGTTTAGCTGTTTAAGGCTTGGCAGTGGTGAGTTTGGTCTGCAGTGCTGGTAGCAAATGTACCTTCTTTGTTGTAACAGGTGGCTAGTTTGGAGTTTAGTCTATAGCTTAAGTTTATAAAGATATATGAGGCAAATAAGAGTGCTGAAAATAAGATGAGGCTGTAAAGGGAGCAAAGTTTCTGTTGGGTCTTTTTAATTGTTTAAAGAATATGTAAACCAAATTTAAGATTGTCATCTATTACAATGGCCAGTAATTCAGTATGTGGTACTACCTCAAGTTTAATATTATTTGCAGATGTAACCAAGAAAGATAATTTGTGGTGAAGAGCATCAATTTTGTTTTATTGGGACTGAGGAGCAGGTTTGAATTTTTCAGCCAGGTTTCGATTGAAGAGAAAGAAATTTGAGTGGTTTCTTGGAGTTTGGATATTGTAGAGAATACACATATTGAAGTTGAATCATCTGCATATTATACAATATTTGCCAGGTCTATGGAAGTGTAAAGCTTGTTTATAAAAATATTGAAGAAAACGGGTCCTGGTATAAAGCCTTAAGGTACACCTCTGGTAACTGGGAGAGAGGAAGACAGGTCCTGTTGCCATTTCACTGCTAGTTGCCCTTCGGTTAGATAACTAAGGAACCATGCAAAGGAGGATGAGAGACCTATAGAAGAGAGTTCAGTAGATAAATGTTCATGTGGTACAGTGACAAAAGCTTTGAATATGTCTAGGAACATGGTTGACATTACTTTATTATTTATTGTTCCTATGTCAATTTATTGTCTTGGTGAGCTGAAGGAGGGTGTTGGTTATACTATGGTGGGGTGTAAAACCATTTTGCATTTCACAGAAAAGATTATTTGAATTTAGGTGAGGTAGAAGCTGAGCATGAATACATTTTTCAAGTATTGTTGACAGGAGTAGAGGATTGCAATGGGCTGTAGTTATTAAACTCTGTAGATGTGCCACCTTTGTGTAAAGATATAATAAAGACTTTTTTCCAGATGGAAAGAATGTTGTTTTCAGATATAGATCTATTTATCAATACAGAGATGAGAAAAACAGTTGCATCTTCAGCCATTTTTAAGTATTCTGAGGGGAGTTGCTAGAGTGGTTGGTTTTAGCTTATATAGGAGCCTTTTAAAGGTGGAGGTTGGTACTGGGCTTAAGTCAAATAAATGAGGATATTTAATAGTCTGCAGGTACTGGGGGTGTAGTGGAGGGATTAATGTTTTTAAGGGACATTATTTTCTGTGTAAGATAATTGTTAAATGGTGTGGGAATTGAATCAGTAATATTGTTGGATGCAAGGTTGGGGGTGTAGTTCGGCCTGGACATAAAAGTTTGTTTATGGATGTCCAGAAGAGTCTTGGGTAGTTTTGATGTTGATTTTGAAGGAGGGTTGCCACATTTTATTTGTTATTTTTCCTGTGCCTTAGGTTCTTGAAATGTTGAAATGTATTTTATGCTCTAAACATTTTAGTATTTTCCAGTTATGAAAAACAAAAGGCAGCAGGAACAGTAGCAGTCAATACCAAAGACAAATGTAGATCAAAAACACCAAAAATCAGGAGAAAACCAGGTTTTTTAGTGTAAAATTATTTAATTCACTATTCGTCAAAGGCGACTTCATCAGAAATACCAAAGGTGACTTCATCAGATCTCCTGTCCATATGTGGTTATGTTTAGGGAATTCTTGTAGATAGGTTCATAGGGGATTAATAGGCTGACGACCTCGGGGGGGGGGGGCTTTTTAATCCTAGCCATGATTCCCAAGGTAAGAATCAAACCCTATACCTTGTGTGGACCTTAACCATTATGCCAACCTCCAACCCCCCCCCCCCAGAATTATAGCAATTCCATTTGTCGAAATATGTATCCTATCAAGCCTAATTATGTTGAAATCAGGCATGGTAACTTCATTGTCAACTATGTGCTTTTTTGAGACAGATTTCTGTAGCTATGACTATGTCTGGGGAATATGTGGCAATACAAGCATCTGTGTAATGGATATTGTTTATATACAACAATTCACCTAAGTAGATGGCTTGCAGGATGAAAATTAAGGTATAAAACTGGAATAAGAAGTCTCAACAACCCTTACTATGTTGGCACCAGCATATTAGTTGCTGGCACTGAAGATAATCTGTAATATCTGCTTTTCAAGATTAAACATCATATTCTCAAAATGAGTTTGCACCTTAACATGAAGAAGGCAAAGATTCTGTCATGTGGTAAAATCACTGCATTGAATATAGATGGAGAAGAACAAAAACACTAGACAGCTTTAGTCTGCTTGGATGAATAAACAACAATACTATGGCAAGCAGTCAAGAAATTTGACAACAAATTGCAATTGGAAAAGTGGCCCTCGAGGATCTAGAAAAGATCTTCAGGTGTGAAGATGTATCTTAGTGTATAAAGATTTAGCTTGTCCAAGCAATATTATTTAAATGTGAAAGTTGAACAGTGAGGAAACACGATGAGAAGAAAACTGATTAATCTGAATTGTGATGATGGTGAAGAATACTGCATATACAATGGACTGCTTGAAAAACAAATCATCAGTATTGGAGGAGGTAAAATCTAAATGTTTCCTAGAAGTTCAGATGGCAATATGCTGATGTTCATATTTTAGATATACCACATAAAGAGAAAGCTGTGTGTGTGTGTGTGTGTGTGTGTGTGTGTGTGTGTGTGTGTGTGTGTGTGTGTGTGTGTGTGTGTGTGTGTGTGTGTGTGTGTGTGTGTGTGTGTGTGTGTGTGTGTGTGTGTGTGTGTGTGTGTGTGTGTGTGTGTGTGTGTGTGTGTGTGTGTGTGTGTGTGTGTGTGTGTGTGTGTGTGTGTGTGTGTGTGTGTGTATGTGTGTGTGTGTGCGCACATGGGTCTACTTCTATTTACCGAAAGGCCAAAATACCAACAACCACAACGCCTAGACGAAAAATCACGAAACACGGAATCACGAATCAGCTAAGTATGCACAGGGCAAGTGAATACTTGTCCATTGGGGGGATTATGCTGTTTCTCCACTGTACTGCGATCCCAGAGTTGGTTTATAAAGATAGGGGGCTAGGTGGGTTTTAGGTGGTGTGTTTTAAATTACTTTTGTTTTGGGCAAATATGCACTTGCTCTGTGCATACTTACCTGATGTGTGACAGTTTCGTCTCAGCATTGTGGTCATCAGTATTTTGGCCTTTCGGTAAATAGAAGTAGACCAGTGCACACGCGCGCATGCACACACAGACACACACACACATGCACACACACACACACACACACATATATATATATATATATATATATATATATATTTTATATTGATTGCATATTTTCTCTAATAAACTTGCCTTTCAGTTATTGTATGTTCATATTGTAAATTAAAACTTTGCATTTTTCTCTATTGAATAAAACTGTCTATTTTGTAACTGAAACTTTACACCTTGGGCTTCCAGTGATAAAGGGCTACTACAGCCCAGTTGGACTACTCTAGTCAGCATAAACAATAAATAAAGCAATATAAAAAGATCATTAAAAAAGGGTTTCTTGCTTGGCAAGGCAGTGGGTCAATGTAAAGCAGGAAAACCTTTAATGTGATGGACAGATAAAATAACTAGTGATAAAGGCCTCTTTGCCAGTGGATGATTACCTGACTAAAGACAGAACACAGTTCAAGACAGCTGTCCACAGAGTTGCTACAAGATGACCTTGACTTAGCAACACAGGAACATAGGATCATAGGAGGTTACTAGGCTAATGGCTCCAGGGCCTTTACAAGCCTAACCTTGTTCAACCAATGTTCCCAAGGATGTCTGGACACTAAAATCAGCACCTATTGCCCCTGTCCAAGAGGGACACGTGGAATCCCTGGGGTGAATTTCCAGTTACCCATCCACTCATCCAAATTACACTATAATAGGGCCAATGAGGGGCTTTGTTTAACATGAGTAGGAAGCTTGTTGCAACAGATAGCAACATCTAGATGGTGTTCTGAACATCACAGATGATGTGCATTTAGGGGTGTTTATAAACAACAGAATGGTGTCAGACTGATTAAATTGCTGGATAGACTAAAGCACAGATGTCTGAAAGTTAACAAAAGTTAAATGTCATATCTAAGTATTTCAAGTATATGGATTACATTCGGAAGGTCTTAAACCAGATGTAGAGAAATGCAGTGCTGTAGTCAACATGCAGAAACCAAAAGACAGATCTGCTTTTATATGAGTCCTAAGAATGATGCAGTCCCTTTGAAAGTTTTTACCCAACATAGATTTTGCAGAGGATGGTACAAATAAATGCCATCAACTGGTTTGGCCTTCTGAGCAAGATAAAGCTTTCAAGTGTTGGAAAACCTTGTTAAAAAAACTCAAACCTCATACATTTTGTGATGCATCTCAACCATTTTCACTTCAGAGTGATGCCAGTCAGGTGGGATTGGGTCCATTTCTACTTCAAGAAGGTTAGCCAGCTGCACACTGGTCAAAAGTTTTGACTGACACAAATGAGATGCATTCAAATAGTGAAAGAAAAGAAATCAATTTTCCTTGGTTGTCAGGAATCCCATGACTGCATCTGTGGTAAAACTGTTACTGCAGAAGCAGACCATAAGCCACTGCAGAATATTTTCAAGAAACCGTTGTATAAAGATATAGGCAAGGTAGTTAACCCGCGGTGGTGGTGCTGCGGTAGCATTGTCGCCTCACCATAAGACGCTGTCAGGTTCGATTCTCAGCTAGAGCGTCTTCTGTGTGGAGACATGCGTGAATGGGCGTACCTTCGTTGAAGGTTGTGCATCAGGCCTGGCAAGCCAGTATGTAAAAATCAACTGCCAATCATTAGCAGACCAGAGTTCCGCTGTGGCGACCCCTAACCGGGAAAAGCCGAAAGACACAAACAAACAAAGAATACAGTTAAATCTGAAAATAAAAGCATGTCTCATTATCTATTATAAACCTAAGAAGCAAATGCTAACAGCTGATATACTTAGTAGGGCTTATCTGCATGAAAACAAAGAACTTTTGTTTAAATAAATCTTGGAAGGTAATTTGAGTCGATCATAGCCTGGAATCTACTCTAGCAATGGGGGAAGCCTTCATACTCCTCCATCATATCACCAACCAATACCAAAAGCATCAAGGCTTGTTTAGTGCAAAATTAGCCAAACTTAAAAAATGCACTTTGGAAGATATGGATGCAACAACCTATGAACCTACGAACTATGAACTATAACACAGATGAAATAAATGACTATGAATGACTGACTAGAATAAATATCTTCATTTCATAAAAGTATTCAGTTTCAGTGCTAAGGAGGAAAGAATAAGTGTCAACTCTGCTGACAATTTAAAAAAGCTTTTTTAAAGTCTGTGTAATCTAGGCAAGAGCACTGGGACACATTTCAAACCTTAGATGTAATAACAGTATTGTTTCTAAACCTCTAGAAATTAGAAACACTTTCTGTGAATCATTTGCAACTTAATTTAGCTAAAATGGAAAATGATATGATGCCATTTATTAAGACTAATGAAACACAATGTTCAGCTAGCATCATCAATACCCGTTCTATGGACCTAAAGTTGAACTGCAACACAAACAGGACATACAGAAGGGACAGGGATGTGTCTTAAACATTACCCTTCTCTGGATCAGGCTTTCCATCCATGAGAAGCAAAGCTGGTCCCTTACCCTATTCAAATGTAACTTGGACCACAGGATGGAAAATTGCAAATTTATCCCTGGTTTAGCATCCATGTCCCTAATGGATAGGGGTATCCTTTGAACGCTTGGTGTGCACAAGCATGTAATGTAACTGTAAATTTTTGGTGGTATTAATACGTCAGCAATATTTTGTTAAATTTGGGATAGGTTTGACTAGGCTTAAAATGCTTTTAGCAATAGCCATAACAAACAATAGCCTAGTAACCACCTATGAACCTGTGAGCCATCACCCTGTCTGATACAGAAGAAGTAGTTAAATCAGCTGTCAATCATATATCAGTGGTTCCTAATAATATCCTGATTATATTTATCAAAAAATTTAGTTGTGGTCATTATGGATTTTGGGTCCCATTATGGATGATAATTTTCAGGTAACATTTATTTTTAATTGTATCTGACATTTGGAAACAGAATATGACAGTACCAATACAGAAGAATGCAGAATAAACTGTCCATGTAAATCTGTACCCAATGAACATTGTTAAGGTATTTGAAAAGTACTTTTGAGGCATTTTCCAACAATCCAAAAGTGGCATTTGACACACACTTACGTGGGTTTATTACAAGGAATTAATTTTATATTAATTCAATGGATTTTTACACCAATATTATCGATACTATGAGTAAAGGTGCTAGACTTGATGCTTGAATACTGAGACCTACATAAGGAGTTTGGCAGTATTCCCCATGGTCAGCTAATACACCCAGCAGATGTGTTGTAATGTAAAGTCCTACAATGTGATAGGGCATGCTTACTAGTTGAGCAGTAACTCCATCACTGTTACAGTTGTCAAATGGTTATCCAGCAAGAGATCTAAAATTATGGGCATCCCACATGGATCTGTTTTGGGCCCCAAATTATTACATTTTTTATGTGTGATATGGCATAGTAGAAATACAAATTATGCAAAATTGCTTTACTTGCTGTCAGCATTTCAGGATTTTTTTTTACTACCCTAGCTGGACAACTTCTTTTTTTTTTGGGTCTAAAAATATAATTTGCACTTTAACATTTGAAATGTGCTGTCATATTTTCAGGAAATGATGCATTAAGCACTGAAATTATTAAACTGTTGAACAGTACAAATATCAGGGTACACTTATTGAAAATACACTCATTTTGATTGGCAGAAAATATTTATAAAAAGACCTTTTTTCATCATTAAAGTTATTACATGCTCAATCTTCACCAGAAGTCTTGATTCCTTTAAATTGTGGCCTCGTTAAACATGTTAACTAAATACTGCAGTTCTTTTTTTTTCTTTATTCAACTGAGAATATAAATAATTTACAGCATGCTCAGAATATATATATATATATATATATATATATATATATATATATATATATATGATTGATTATAGTATGGTAGGACTTGAACATGAGCAAAGACAGATTAAGCTGGTCAGCTTAAGTTTAGGACAGTACAGAGAAGGGGCAGACCACATGATGGTCTTTTCTAAGACTAGGTGAGTTGGACTTTGAACATTAGTATCCATGTAAAGATAAAGCACTATATGTACAGCAAGTATTACTCAAAGTAGTAAAAGGCATTGTTTCATGTCACATGAGAGAACTGATGCTTCATAGAAAATAAATGTCACCTCTACAGATGTTTAAATGCAAAGAAAGATCATGTGACATTCTCTTCTTTTGGCCAAAATGTTAGAACATATTAAAACAATAGTCCAGAATTGTGAAATCTACACTACCTGTATAATGAACATTTCAAAGATATATTCCCTTGCAAAGTATTAGGACTAGCATAGAACAAGGAAGGAGAAGACCTGTTCTAATACAAAGATCATCATTGCTTATTTTATGTGGACTGGTCTTGTAAACATTCACAAAGTCAGACAGCTAAAAGATACAGCTAAGTCTGTTGTAGTGCATGGAGTGCCATAATTATGCTCCAGTGTCAACATAAAGACAAAGTAGTTAAGTGCTACCATAGCACAAGGCCCAGTCTCAACAATTTAGTCAAGAAAAGCTGGCTCTATTTGCAGATGATATTATTTTATACATGAGAAAACCAGAAAGGAAGATTATAGTGTTGTTGAACACTTTAAGACAGTTTAAGATCTTCCCAGGATCCAAAATGAATGAAGCTAAAACAAAGGCAATAGCTGTAAATTATGTACCCACACATGAATTGGCCCAACAATATCCATATTTATGGGGACATGATAAAATGAAGTATATAGGAGTATGGATTAGAAATGACTCTGTTGTGGCAGCTAAGGATATCTGGGAAGAGACTAAGCAGAAGATAATACCAAAAAAAAACATGAAACTGGAAGTTTTGTTATATGGATATGGATACTAAGATACAAGCCATTAAAAAGTTTTTAGTCTTATACACAGGCCAAGCGTATGTTTATCAACCAGAGGAGAAGCTGTGGATAGCAGTTAAAAAGAGTTGAAGGATTTTATCTGGAAAGAGAAGACAGCAAGGGTCAAGTGGGATAAGCTGATTCTTCCAATAGAACAAGGCAGTCTAGGATTGCCCAAATTGAGGGTGTATTTTAGAGAAACACAGTGACGGCTCTTATACATAGCACAAGCAGAAAACTATAATTCAATGTGGAAAGGAATGATGCTGCTACAGGGAGGAAGCTCAAGAAATAAGGAGAGGTTGGGATTTTGGATGCAGACTCTTAAGGAGAACAACAAAAATCATACAGAGTATTATACTCATAAAATGGCAGGGAGTATTCTAAGAACTAAACCAGCATGAGGATGGAGAAAAGAGATTCTGCAGATAGGGGTGACTGTGGTTAGGGATACAGATAATAGGCAAGATGGGGCTGGAATTTATTAGAGAAAACTGGCAAAGGAACCAGGTTATTGGGAGCAAATAACTAGAAAGGGAAAGGTAATAGAATAGGAAGAGGCCAAGAATTTACTTGGACTGCAGGTTAGAGATTGCTTTCCCTATCAATGATTGATATCAGAGTGCAGGAAAGAGAAATAAACAGGGGGCTCCTGAATGAAGGACCAGCACTGGTGGAGTTTTTTAATAGAATCTAGAACAGAAGCTGTTGTTAAAAAAGGCATAATTAGTAAAGCATATAAAACACTGCATGATAATTATACGAATCAATCAGATGAGCTCAGTAAGGATTGAGAAGAGAGACTGGATAAGCAATTCACAAAGAGACAATAGGAGGATATATGTATATGTCCCAAATATGCAGCAAAGTTCAGAAGATTTAGGATCTTTGCCTGGAAATGTTTACATAGGTAGTTTTATACCCCAAGTAGACTCCAAACAATTTTTCCACAGGTGGATAGCAAATGTTGGTGGTGTGACAGGCAAGAAAGAGGTGGCTGGGAACATATTTTTTGGGAGTGTAATTAGCTGGCAGACTTTAGGTATTCCCAGCAGACCGCTCTGTCGGAGGTGCTGGGTGAGAAGATTGGACTGACTGGGAAGATGATTTTTTTGAGTTATGATACAGAACTGGAATTGCCTAGACATAGTAAAGTCTTGATGAGTCTAAATATGGTGGCTGCCAAAAAAGCAATTACTAGAACAAGGAAATCAAAGTCTAGACCAATTTTACTAGAAGTAGTGAATATAGTAACAGATACAAAACAACTGGAATTATGATCTTTAGAAAAGGGAGAGAGCAAACTACATAGGAAAAATGGGAATTGTGAGAACAATATATGCAGAGCAGGAATGAGGTTTAAGAGGCAGAATTTGAATGAGAAATATAATGCTTAACTAACAGTGACTGGCTAAATGATAATTGATGTATAATGTTTGCAGTTACAGTTGTTTCAGTGGTGTCGATGTTATACTGTTTGCAACTAAAATTGTGTCATGTCATATGTGAAAATTTAAGAAAGATGTTTGTTGACAAAAAAAGACCTAGTCTCAACAATTGTTAAGCACCTCCCCCCACAAGAGCTGTTAATAATGGGTCTCACACTAGTCACTCATAAATGACAGTGCCAGGTAGCAAACCAAAGAGGGAGAACTTGAAAAAAACAGCTTAGTTTCTGATTACTATGCCTCCAAGCGATCCCTGACTTTCTCACAAAATATTACCTGCCTCTGACACATATCCATTTGACAGTGCTCATTAAGTACTTTGCCAGCTATGAAAGCCAGCAAAACACTTTGAGCTTTTTTTTTCTGTTTTACTTTAACTAATAGTACATGGAGCAGATAAAGCTCCATGCACTACAAAGCATTCTGATCTGTAATCCTGTATTATGTGTTCTTGACATGGATGCCACAGTTCACCTCTCGAGCAAATTTTTTGGCATCCATGTTTTGGGCACATATTAAAGTGATTGCTATCAGCACCCTGCTCGTGATCTTTTATGCTGTATATGGTCTATGATTTTTCATCATAGTATACCAGCGAACGTTGTATCAGAAATCTGTATTTTGTGCCTATTTCTTTGAAATGGGAATTCATGCTGACTCAAGTCCTCACTAGATACAAAGTAATGCCAAGATAAAAATGGTACAAACTAAAAAGAATAAATGAGGCATTGTCACATTTCACCAACATTTTATTGTTACCCTTTGATTGTCAAATATAGAAGTTTAAGTTTATATAGGGCAGGTCTTTAACTTTCTCAACTCCTTATGGGTAGGGGGCTGAGATAAAAGCTACATAACTGTTATTTTTTGCTTCAGCTAGATAATATTTATTAATTTTGTTACATAATATACATGACCTATTGAAAACAGAAAGCAAAACTAGAAAATGTCTTTTTAAAAAACATGCTACAAGTTTGTTTACTCTAAGGAAAGAGAGGAATGTGAGAGTAAAATTACCTGGAAAGTCATAAGGATTATGAAGAGAAAGTAAAAGTTTAATACAGAAAAGAGTCATTATAGAAGCAGAAGATGGGGCTTTTCATATATATTACAGGAAACGAAGATATCTTCACATAATGCTATATCTGCAGACAAGAATGTCTACAAGTTCTGGAAACTGTTAAAAGTTATTTGAACTGCCACAGTGTGATATCTTACTAACCTCTCATCAAGTCAAAAGTCCAGAGGTTGAAGAAAGTGTAACCATTTCAGATTTAAAGTAGAGATGTTTAATTTCCTGTGAATGGCAAAGCAGTTCTATAATATGTGCTATAATCAGAATGTGATATTAATCCAGATACATCTCATCACAGTGACAAGTTAGAGCTACAAACTCTCTGTATGTAGACAGAAAATAAAACATGTAAGATATTTAGACAATTCTAATATACAAGACTGAGAAGCATGTCTATATCAGAGATTATAAAGATTACACGTTTACATAAAACGTCTAATTTTGAAACTAGTTTTTACTGAGAGGGAACATGATATGCTAGTATAGCATGCTATAGTATGGCATAGAGTTTTAGGGTCTATCTTTGCTTACTGGAGTCCAAAAACTGTGAACAGCTTAATAGCAAATGCTAAAACATTGAATGGTACAATTAACAAACAAGAACTTCGGTGAAAAAAATATCCAGCGAATTGCCGTAGTTGGCAACAACCAGGAAGTAAAGCAACGCATAAAGTAAGTGAAGGGAAACTTATTAAATATGCCCTATTCCCCACTTGGAGCTGGTATATATAGTTAGGGGGGTGTGGCCACCTCAGTTGTCTGTGAGGCAAAGCTAAATGTTTTCAAATAACAGATTTCTTACAAGGAGCATGTGATTAACAAGATACTAAACAGCACTGGGCAACGGAGAAGCTGTGATAAAGCCACTGGCTTCTCTGAATGTGTCATAGATAAGGTAATTCATACTTGGGACTGGTAAATAGGTACAGAGTTCTTTCAAACCTCTTAGCAGTTCTACAACTATTGAATGTAATGTATAGGGCTACATTGTCACTGAAAGCATCTCCCTGAAGATGGCTGATGGTACATGAATGTGTCTTCAACTTCAGGAGGAAGATATTTACATCAGTTGAAGTGCCAACTCTCTCTAGTTTCTCTGTGTCTATTAAATGGCACATGTTTCATCTTATAGCTCTAATGCTGTTATGTAAAAGCTCCCATGTGGCACACAGGACCTCACTGCATTTGCTTCATGGTTCTTGGTAGATGCCAAGTAGAACTGTATCAAAGCTGACTGACGAAGCCCTTACCGTGTTCTGGAGAGTCAAGACGTTTCACTGATACTTACATAAAAAGAAATTCAATTTGGTAGTAGGCCATCATGGTTTAGTGTCCATTTTTATATTAAGAAAGGGTACTTCTTGCAAGGTATAAGCATATCTGTGACAATGCGCATGCCCCGTGGAAACACATTCCTATGATATTGAAGATAATGGAACAAAAAAGCATTGCGACACTGATCGACCATCTCATTTTCCACAAGAGAAGACAGACTAGCCAAACACAACAGATTCTTTAAATTTGAATTATGCTCCAGTAGATGAAAAACTTCCTGCAAAGAAATTCCCTTATCCAGGCAGAAAACAAGAGTGATCCGCTGTTATCCAAGGTATATGGCACATTATAAAGAATTTGTCAAGGAATGATTCAGTGCGGTCCACATTTGCAGATAAGAAAGGCCAGCTGTCTATATATCAGGGAATTGTCATGTGGTTCCCAAGTGGTAATTACTTCCAGGCTATATAGAATAGTATTAATGATTGTCCACAAGGAACGTATGCAAATTGTCAAGACGAAGTCCCTGGCTTACAGCTTTGCATTTGGCCTTGGTTGCCAAATGCTTCAAAATGCACTACTACTGTTACCCTTGTATCTTAGGAATAGTTGCCACTGCCAAGACAATATGTTCACACTGGCTTCATAGGATCATTCATGAAGTCCATATTCTTAATTTCTCAGAGGTTACAGGTTATTTATATAAGTCCCATTGTATCTGAAAGAGAAGTTACACTTTTCATTTGGTTAGCTGAAAAGTTTATGTCAGAATTTAAAGCAGTCATTAAAATATTTAGTCCCAAGTCAATTTTTCTACGGCACAAGACGTACAACATCATTTTTCATCCTGAAACACAGTGCATGCATCAATAAACACAGCATTGTTCATTCTGCTCTTAAATCTGAATTCCAGTCCCATCTAGATGTAAAAAATCTAGATGTCAGGAAATAAGTACAAAACAGACAATAACGGAGATGAATGACAGAGTACTTTGCGGCGGTATTACTGTTAGCTAGAATTAGTTAATATGGTACTTCAGAACTAATAAGGGGAAGCCAAGACAAACAGTGTTATAACTAGGATGTACATTGTACATGTATGATGTGAGCGGTGGCACCTGGAAAAGACAGAAAACTCAGATTGATAGTGCCTGCTTTCCAGATGACCTAAGACCCACTACATTTTCTTGTTACAAAGAGCACTGATATTTAAATATATTACATAACTATATTCTAGGCATATAACTAAGATGTAGAAAGATGAGCTGCTCAGACACTATTGCATGTACACATGTATGAAACAGCGTCTAACTAGGTGTACCATTTTCTACTACTCTTTAAGAGAAGGTACAACTACTTTTCATTTCAGCTCCTTACATTTTCTATTATTTATCTGTAAAATCCAAACAGTCAGGCTCAAAAGATAGAAGGAAAGGGAAGTAAAGCAAACAGGAAATCAATTAATTTAAACAGAAGTGACAGAAAATACGGTGCACATCTTAAAGCAGCTTAAACCGTACAATAAAACATGCAGTTAGAAATCAGAAAACAAAATGGTTAAAATGGTAAGGCATATGTGATCCTAATGCTTTCACAGGTACATTTTCATTTGCTCTCACAGTGAAGAAATAAATGACAAAAATCAAAAGAATAACAGCCAGTGCAGGGGGAAGCACTATCAGCATATCACTGTTAACAGACAAAACATACTGGCTACACCAATCTGCAAGAGGTTTGCCTACTCATTCACAAAGTCTCTTTTTCTTCAGACATAATAAAATCACTCCTTTTTTCTCAAATGGGCTAACTTTTGAAGAGAAATTTCATTGGGGCGTGCTTTACTTAACTGTGTATACTGATGACATGTTCCGGTGATTTGGAGTAATAAGAAAAAGGAAGTTGTTACTTAATCGTGTTATACTTTTCTTTTTAATGCTAAGCTGTATGATCATTGGTGCATTTGGAGATCAGTACAGGAGAGTACAGCCCCTACAAAAATATTATGCTTGTTTTTATTTGTGTATTTTTGATATTCAGCTGTCCTGCTCATTCAGGTGTTAATGATATGAATTTTTGACAGTTAATTTATTTGGCCTCAACAAAATGAAACCCAGTGAAAAATTATGGACCTAGAAAGAAAGGTACTAATGTACGCAACAGCTTCTGAAAATGAGGGAAAACTCATCTGCATACAACTCTTAAACAATAGAGGAGGCAAAAAAAAGTACCATTTAGTATGAAGTTGACATGTTAAAAAGCCATTTGACTTATCTTATGTTCCTTTTCTATATTCCTGCTCTGCAAGCGGATTGACATTTTGGTTTATTTTCTGGGTGTGCATGAGCAAGAATGCCTTTATTGCATACTGATGATTCTCGTAAATATAGTAAAGGTGTCCAGAGGAACAGTTTTTTTTTTTATTTAACTTTTTTTACAAGTTGTTGAGAAATAAAATGAAATGGGGAAATGAAAACAAAAACATTTCCATTTAAAACTATGAAATATTTATCTTCATTTAATAAAACACTTTTTTTTAACTTCTTAATTAGTTTTTTTTTAGTTTTACTTTTTATGTTGCCTGACTGCAGGGACAGGTTCTGGTATGAATCTGTCAAAACAAATATCAGGGAATGAAACAGTTATTTAATCAATAAATTAATACATACATATTTTATTTGGGTTCCATTTTCATATAGATTCAACTTAGCACTGAAAACGTAGAAGTAAACATTTTTATTTATAATCATGATATTTGTATTCCTTCAGAGTCAGTAAGTTTATAGGCAGGCTATTCCAGTAGCCCAAATCGTACCCATACAAACATAAACATCATACTACTGTCAAAAAAAAAAAATTGATTATTTTAAAAAATAAGGATTCACTGTCAGCTTCAGTAAGTAATTACCAAGGTATATATGCAAGTCTCCAACAATTATTTTGAAGTTTCCCACCTCAGCGTTACCACTAATTCTTAGGGCACAGACAGCATTACTACAAATATTCATTGCTATTATTGAGCTATTATATTAATTATTCATATATATGGTTGTAAATTTTTTTTCTCATTATTGTATGCGCAGAAAGTCGCTGTTTTCCTCATTGCGTCACTACACTATTCATGTACATATGTTAATGTCTTTCTGCTTCCTGTTGAGCTTTTCTTCCAGGGCATCCGATATGAAGGGCTTTTCCATCCAGCTGGCCTTTTCTAGTCAAGAAAAGCAATAACTAAATCAGCAAATAAATATTATATAATTTATATATTTTGCAGGTGTAACTGCTATTGTATGTCAACACATAGTTCTCAAGGTTAGTTTAGTTATTTTTAATGTCTGGAATCACTACAGAGTACATACATAAGTCCCTTATAGGATCATAGCCTCACAGGAGATTATTAGGCTAATGGCCCTAGAACCTTTGTAAGCCTAGCCATTCATGCCCCAGTCTTGCCAATTATCATTTTCCATATTCTGGAATGGCTTTGGTATAGGGCATCTACAAACTGCCCCTGTCCATAAGGGCCACAGGTAAACCTGGGGTGAATTTGCAATTTCCCATCCATTGGTCCAAACTAAATTTAAACAGGGTTAGGAAAGAGCTCTGTTTCACATGAATGGGGAGTCTGTTCCAGAGCAGGGCTACTCTCTGTGGCAAATATCTGCCCCTCCAACATGTTTTGTTTATGTCATAGATGAGGTTTTGATCCTTTGATCGGGTAATTTTAGTGCAGTTTGTTTTGGGAATGTGTAGCAAATCCATCAGAGCTGGATTGGAGAATGCCTTATAAGTTAGGCATAGAGTGCCCCTTAGTAGTCTGCAGGAAACCAAGTACAGGGACAGGGCTTTGATGTGGTCTGCATAGGACATATTATTTACACCCTGTATTCTTTTAGTGAAGAACTTTTGTGGCCACTCCAGCTGTTGCAAATGAATAGTCAGGTACATACTGAATGTGCACTGTACTCGATTATTGGTTTAATGAGGGCTGATTATAGTGGGACTATGATCTCCTTAGATCTAGATGTCATGTCCTTACTTATAAGTTACACCACACAGAAGGATTTTCTTACTACCATGGACGCATGGTGATCAACGTTCAGGTTACTGTCGATCAGAGTTACTAAGTCCCTTACCACTGAATCTACTCTTAGGGGAGTGATATCAATGTTGCAACTTGCAGGGTTGGTTGTCTTTCCAAAGGATATTATTTCCATGGTTCTGGCACCAGTTAGTTGTCCATGTCATACCCTCCTGGATGATATCCACATCTTTGGGGGAATTCAATGATTACACCCAGCTTGGAATCATCAAAATTTTTCAGCCACAGGCTCTCACATTTGCCTTGACTTCAGAGAAGTATATTCCAAACAGGAGAGGTCCCAGTACCGAGCCCTGTGAGATAAAACTAGTAACAGGCCTCTTGCTGGAGGTGGCTTCCCCCACCCTAACTTCATGTTTCCTGTCTGTGAACCATTTGGCTATCCATCGGGTGACACAGGGATTTATGTGTAAATTTGTATTTGTCTATTATACCTCAGTGAGGTATTAAGTCAAATGCCTTTGCCAGGTCAAGATAGGTAGTATGCACTGTTTTACCCTTGTCCATAGTGCTAGTGGCCTTCTCAAAGAAGTCCACCAAACTTAGTAGGCATAAACGCCAAGACATTCCTCGACTTCGTCAATTCCAGTGCATTGGATCAGCTGGTCGACACCCCTACAAAAGGTGAAAATATCCTGGACCTGGTCCTAACCAACATGAGTAGCCACTGTAGCACCTGTACAGTGTCATCGTCCTTGGTAAGATCCAACCATAAAGTAATCACTTTTGAAGTCTCCATCTCCCCTGACCCTCCCTTGTCAGTGTCAAATGAAAAAACGTTTCCAAAGCTGACTACAATCTCCTCAGAGCAGGTATAAGCAGCTTCACAACCACCGTGCCTTTAGTTGGAACGAGCATTAATGTCCAAGCCTACACCAAAAAAACTATATGAGCACCTACATAGCTGTATGAACTTAGCAATACCTGACAAAACCAAATAATCTTCCTCAAGGAAGAGTAAACCTGTCTGGTGGACAGCAGCAATAGACAGACTCTATAATAAAAAGGAAAAAAATTGCTGTCCAGGTCCAAGAAGGAGCAGGTGCCAAGTTGAAAGCAGTCTCTCCTTTGTCTGAACAAGCAAATAAGGTCATTGGTGAAATCCTCTAAGGCTAAATTTGTGTCCAAATTGGCCACATTCACTAAGTACAATCACAACGCCTTCTTCACATATGTCCGCAATCTCAAGGTAACACCCAAATCTGCTCTGAACCAGTGGTTAAAACACCACATACACAAATGCCATAGATATAGCAAACCTGCTGGCAGACAGGTTCAGTGAAAACTGTGTCACACATATAGCCAACCTACTGGCAGAGAGGTTCAGTGAAACCCCCCCCCCGTCCTCCCCATCAGGAAAACCAGGACATCCCAGCACCTACCCTCCTCCCATCATCACCAGGGAGCAGGTCCTTAATGCCCTCTCAAAGGCAAAAAATACAGTCTCCATGGGACCCAATAACATCTCTGGCTGTATCCCACATGAACTCAGGCATGCGCTCTCAACTCCATTAGACACCCTATTCAACTAAAGCCGGCTTCATCCCAGCTAAATGGAGGACAGCCACTGTCATCCCTCTACACAAAGGTGGAGCATCCACTGACCCAGGCAATTATAGGCCCATCACCTAACTAACCTGATCTGCAAGGCCATGGAACACATTATCATGGACCTTATAAACAAGGACATTAGCAACCTCTAAATGCTTGACCCCACACAGTTTGGTTTTGTCAAAGGGAGATCATGCCTGTTAAACTTGGTTGACTTCTTCAAAACAGTCACGAAAGCCATGGACGAGGGGAAGATGGTGCACACTGCCTACCATGACCTAGCAAAGCCTTTGACACTATTCCCCACTTGGGCATAATAGATAAACTCTCCCAGCTAGGCATCAACCCCTATGTTACCAGATGGTTAGCTAACTGGCTCACTGATAGAACCCACTCAGTCAAAGTAGGGGAAGCCACCTCTAGTAGTAGACCTGTAACGAGTGGTGTGCTCCAAGGACTGGTCTTGGGGATACTACTGTTTGGGATATACTTTTCTGAGGTGCAAGCCAAAAGCAGTGGTCTGTGGCTGACCAAGTTTCCAGATGACTGGAATCTGGGCACTGTCTTAAATTCCCCTAGTAATGTGAACATCCTCCAAGAGTGCCTTACCCAAACTATTGACTGGTGACAGAAGCATGGCCTCAAACTGAATGCCAAGAAATGCATCATTATCCCCTTTGGGAAAAATGGCATCCCCACTAATTATCACATTAATAACAATGTACTAAGCATGCAATCAGTCATGAGGGACATGGGTCCCAGGTTGATAATAATCTCACTTTTGACTACCATGTTGCCTCCATTGTACGGAAGGCTTTCTACATATCCCACCTCATAAATAAGGGCATTTTGTCCAGGAAAAGGAGATCATGACATCCCTGTACTCCTCCCTTATCAGACCCATTATCAAGTACAATGTCCCCTTTGGCATGTACCTTGCCAGGCACATACAGCAGTTGGAGAGAATGCAGAGGTTCCTGACCAGGAAATTCCAGGATCTCAATCACCTATCTTATACAGATAGGCTAAAAGCCCTGTCCCTCTACTCAGTCTCATACAGAATGATCAGAGGTGATCTGTGTCTGGCATACAAGGCCATCTCAGACCCAGCCTTGATGGAGTTACTGCATATCGGTAAGGCAAAACACCACTCAAGCAAACCTACATGCAAGGCCTTAACCTGGTCTGTGACATTAATTGAACTTGTTGGTGGGATATATTTGAGTCACAAAGACTCCCCCATCTGTGGAATAGACTCCCTCTTCATGCCAAGCAGAGTACCTCTCTGGCCCTCTTTAAGAGGATCTTGGATGGCTGGATGGGGAACAGAAAATACACCTCTGGGATTCCACCTGTGTCACTGCTGGACAGGGGAAACAGGTGCTGACTTTGAGGGAACATGGAAGAAATTTTTGTCTGGTCTTATAAAGGTCTCCAGGTCAATAGCCTATTATCATCCTATGAACCTATGATCTGCCCTCAAATCTAGACTGCAATGGGACCAGTGTTTGAATATTTCCTATGTCTTTACTTTGTTTTTTTTTTTAATCATCTAAACCATTAATAGTGTAATACATACAAAGCTGTTGAAAGGCATAGCACTGGTAGATTTCTTAGTGTTTTTTGAATAAGGAAAATCATTTTCTTCCTTAATTACTACTCATCATATCTCATAATATCAGAAAGAAATTTACTCCAACAGCTTTTAAATTGGTTGCTTAATGTGGAGAAGGGTTTGGTAAGGCCATATCTTAACAGCTATAGTTCTAACATTTATATGTCTGTAAAACCGATGGGTGGAGAAACCTTTGATTTAAACACTATAAAGATCTAGGAACAAGCTGCTATATCATTCTCCTTCTCTGTTGTTCAGCAGAAATGTATTTAAAAAAGACTGAATAAGAATAACCAAGCAAATCAAGAGATGCTGTTCTGAATCGTCTAGAACCACCCTCAGTGGCAAATAGAAAAAAGGAGAGAAGTTGTGAGATCGAGACATAGTGTGTGAGAAGCAAAGAAATTACACAGTCAGAATTTAGTTAGTTTAGTGAAATCATTTCTATTCTCAAAGTAATGCAATTTTGGAAATGCTGGTTTTGCACTGGAAATTCACTTTCAGAGTGCTTGTTTCAAAATTTACTGTTATGTGGCCATTGTAATGGAACATAATAATCACTTTGATCTACAGGCTCTGCTGCTAGTGAAAAAACATATTTAGGTATTCCAAGGATTTCTTCCATCATGCTTGAATATCCAGACATGTCCACCTGCTGTTAGACCACCTTCTTGTTTGATTTTGGCAATCACATAATGATGGAGAAAAGCTTACATCATGTTTGTTTGTTTAAAGATCCGGAATATGAGAAAGCTATAGTTTTTAGAATGTGAAAACTATGAGTGATAATACATTTTTGACATTCATGCTAAATTACAGTGTGTTTGGTAACATGTACTTATAGTGTATATTTTTAGAAAGCTATAGAAATCTCAAGCAAAAAAAGCGACCACTTGAATTGCATAAAAGAAGCCAGGTAATAATCCTTGATTGAAAAGTGAAGTCCTCGTAGTGCAGAATGATGAATTTCTGATGGAAATAGTATTAGAAGAAAGATGCAGATACTTAGGGATCATGGGAGGTAAGTACCTGTGGTCAGACAAACATTTACAGGGAGGGTTAATACTGCCAGAAACAAACGTGAATTAAAAACAACAATCCTGTAACACACCACAGGAAACAAAACTGAAATACATGCCAACAGCACTTCACATTGGTATGCTCAACTTGCACATAACTCATCGGAAATAAAGAGTTTAAATAAACAGCAGTTAAAAAGTATCTAAGAAAAGTGAATAACACTATATGCTTTAGCAGTACTACAGTGTGTACTTAAGTTGAAATTATTAAACAAAACATACAATACAGATTACTTTATACAGTCCTGTAACGTAGGACATTTAATAGAAAATACATATCTAACTGCCATGACACCAAATGGATTACTTACTGGTATTAACACTAACTAATATGGCAGCAGGGTGACCATGATAATCAATCTTAATAAAGTCTCCTGCACTGGCAGTGTTATGGCTCTCTCTGGTTAATACAGTCCATAGTGTAGAATGTTGTGCTAGCAAATAAATAAATGAGGAAAGTCAAACTGAAGTATGATCTCATTATGAAACTTAAACCCACCACTTAGCTTTAATCTGCAAATGCATCATTTGGAAGGGTAAGCATACAGGAAATGGATAACCCTGAAGTGCACAATATCATACATAATGCTGAATTAGTCCTTGCCAATCAACAGGCCAAGTCTAAGTGGCTAATACCAGTATGCACGCAGGGCTGCAAATATGTGCATACTTCCAGCAAGCAAAACAGCACTGCACATTTTCAAAGTGCAGCCCTCAGCGTTGCATATTATGGACCAAAATATCAATGTACTCTAGAGCTGTACGTAAAGGTCTGTTTCTATCACCATGCACAGGCAACCTGCTGTACCACATACACCCTGAGCCTCAATACCGACTGAGGCATCCTAATGTAGTTATTGTTTGTACTGTTTGGCTCTGCTTGCATGGATACAAGCATGCTGGGGGAGGGGTTACACACATTCCTTGATTAGTATATAGTTTATGTCAGCCTCCCCACGGATTCTGAATTGGCATTAGTTCCTTTACAGCAAGCTTAGCAACATTCACTATGTTAGGATGGGATGCTATAATGTAGCACTGAATGTCTTTGCCTTATTCACATCAAACATACACTGCTTAGAGAACCTCATGGCCAGGCAATGGCATGTCTCAGAAAATTCCCAGGTATGTGCCACATTGTCAGTGGTCTCTCAGTTGATACTGGATATAACAGGGCAGGAAGGCATGGAAGAAAATGTGCCACTGTCACATCCATGAGATAAGCCAATGGCATGCTACACTCTTGTATGTGCTGCCAGCTGACACTGACAACCCATAATGTATGTCCTGGCAAACTATGTGAGAAAGGCTGGTGCTGCTACCTTGTCAAAGTCCATTACTATAAACTGTAGGTCTAGTGCCAGGTCAATGTCATTTGTATTCACTGCACAATATAAAACAGTTCCCAGTATGCATCCTGTGACCTCTAGTTCATAAATGTATACAAAAGTGAACATATTCAGCAAATGGATATGTTTCTAATATACACATGGATGGTGTAAAGTTGCAGTTGTTTGCTCCAATTTAGAACATTCCATTTATCAATCACAGTGCTAAGGATGCCAGTTTGCCCAGATTTTTCTTGGTGGTGATAGTGACATCATGCACATGTTCTATGGATACTACACAGCTCTTGGAATGTGGATCGGATTATCAAATATTCGCACCAGTAATCTGTTCAGATGCCAGAGACAGTACAAACTTATGTCTGGTGCCTTGACTGGATGCTTAGTCACTGTCTGCAATCATATGAGCTCTGTGTTGTGTTTTTGTAGGATATAGGACACTATCAGCAGCATATCTGATGTCAAACAATACAGATGCTGGGCCTAATAGATGGTCATGGCTGGAAAGTATAATTAGCTCATTCAAATCAGTCCTTAAAATGTAATCACCCTACCCTTGCACTGATGGTAGACTCATTTTTTTTTGTTTGCAAATCTTTCTTATAATCAGTGATTCAGGGCTGTAGATACATTGTGGTTTGTCATTCCCCGTGGAATCTACTCATCCTCTGTACATGTACTAATTCTGTGTTTTAGTTATCAACAGTCCCTTACAAACTAGCTAAGTGAGTGTTCCCACTGAAGGTGTAAACAACCTTCTACTTTTTCCATTTAAACATATAACCACTCAGAAACACCCTTCACATATAATAGTTTCTACATCCTACAAAAGCACAATACAGCCTAACCTATTCTCTAAACTGTCTTACTACTTCTCCAACCTAACCCTATCTCCCATTAGCAATCTATTATCAGGTGATATCCATCCTAACCCAGGCCCCCCCTCCTCAACAATTAAGGACAAGTCCATAATACTCACTGCCTTAAACTCTCAAAGAATAGTTAAAAAAATCCCAAACCTCCATGCCTGGCTAACACACCATAAACTAGACATCTTATCCATCTCAGAAACATGGTTAAAACCCCATATAAATGACTCAGAAATACTCCCACCAAACTATTATATCATCAGAAGAGAGAGGTCTCATAAAAAAGGTGGAGGAGTAGCTCTCCTCTACTCAACATCCCTGTCAGTTACCCCCTACAACAAACCCACTCCTCAATTTAATAACGCAGAACTACTCATAACACTACTCCAAGTTAACAAACACAGACACATATGTATAGTTTCACTCTACATCCCCCCAGGAAATAATGTTTCCACACTCGAAGACATCCTCTCTTGGCTTACCAACAACATTAGTAATGAGACTATAATCTTAGGTGACATGAATATTAACTGGACCTCCATTCAGTCTCCCACAAACCCACTTAACATCAACCCACATAACTTCTCACAACTAATCACCTCTATTACACACCCATCAAAAAATCTCTCCACTGGTAGTATCCTGGACTGGATCTTAGTCTCTCATTCCCACTATTTCTCAGACAGTGGAACTCTTCCTGATCCCCTTGGTGACCATATACCCATCTTCACTCACTGACTCCCCTTAATCCAACATCGTACCCATAACTATATTACAACACGTAATCATAAAAATTTTAATCCATCAACCTTTACTAACTCCCTAAAAACAATAAACTGGAATTGTCTAAAAACACTACCCTTAGATAATGCTGTTGCCCACTTCAACACCACATTCCTAAAACTACTAGACTTCCATGCTCCTCTAAGAACAAAAAGAATAAAAACTAAAACTGCTCCATGGCTCACCAAAAACACACTAGCTACTATGCGGAAAAGAGACAAAGTCTGGGCAAAATACCAGAAAAATAAGACCCCCCTCATCCATAATGAATATAAAACTCTTAGAAACAGGGTAAAAAAGCTTATCATCTCTGATCGACAAAATTACTTCTCCACACTTCAAAACAACAACAAAACAAATCCTCTAAAATTCTGGAAAGGCATCTCCACTCTACTTCATCCCAGTAAAACAGTCACCCCAACCCCTGACCCTAATGCCACAGATATAGACTTAGCTACTCAATTCAATTCTTTTTTCATTGAATCTATTTCCAAATTAACCTCTTCTTTCTCCAACAACACACACTCCAACTCACCTCCATCCTACCCCAACTACACTCAACCCAATACTATAACCAATGCCACACTCATATCTACTAACTCTTTACCATCCACCTCCTCTCCTACTCTCATTCCCTCCTCATCTTCTCCACCCCCTCTAATATCCACCTGCTCTCCTACTCTCTCTTCCTCCTTATCCTTTTCAATCCCTAACACCCCCTCTCCACACTCCCCTCCATTCTCACTAAAACCTATACCCACATCTACCATACAAAAACTCCTTCAGAAACTAAAACCACGCACCAATGCTCCTGATGACATTCCTTCTTACTTTCTTAGCTCAGCTGCTGAAGCAATTGCCTACACCATTAGCATACTAATCAACCGCTCAATTCAAGAAGATATAGTTCCCCAAATCTGGAAAAACGCCTTCATCATACCTTTACATAAAGGTGGCAATAACAACGTTTCCAACTTCCGCCCCATTGCTATCCTATCTCCCATCTCTAAACTCCTGGAAAGGTGCATCCAACTTCAACTCCTACCATATCTCATAGATAATAACCTACTTTCTCCTACACAACATGGATTCAGGCCAAATCGCAGCACTATGACAGCACTCCTCTCCTTTCTTGAAACTGTAAATAACGCCCGGGACTCTGGCCTTATTGTCTCTACCCTTCTACTTGACCTCTCTAAAGTCTTTGATACTATATCACATAGTCTGCTTCTAACCAAACTCTCCAAACTGAACCTATCTTCCTCTACTTTGAATTGGTTCTCTAGCTACTTATCTAATAGATATCAAGCAGTAAAATGGAAAAAGGCAACCTCCTCATTTTTTAACACCCCGACTGATGTCCCCCAAGGCTCCATATTAGGTCCCCTCCTTTTCAATATATTTATAAATGATTTTCACAAAGTTATCCCTCTCTCCAATATCATCCAATATGCAGATGGTTCGACCATTATCTGCACTGCCTCAACTATCCCTACTCTCATAAAGCTAACTCAGGATGCTTTTTCTACCATTGAACTATGGACGAAAACAAATCACCTAACACTCAACACCTCTAAAACCAAATTAATGATATTCACCCCTTCTAAACTCAACTCTCTCAATACAAACACATTCTCTATTACTAGTGAGAATAACATTCCACTGGAACTGTTGACAGAGACCAAATTACTTGGAGTCCAAATTGATAACCAACTAAAATTCAACTCCCATCTACAACTAAATATTAAAAAAAACCATCAAAAACTAGGGATGCTCTATCGACAAAAGCACTACCTTACATCTGTCACTAAAATCACTCTCTCTACTTCCTTTCTTATTCCCTCCCTTCTCTATGGAGCTCCACTATTAACTAATCTACAAATCTCCATGAAAACACAACTTTCCTCCTGCTACAATAAAATCGCCAAGTTTGCTACCAACCAAATGTCTTACAGCCACCACTGCTCCTCTCTCCAACAACTAAAATGGCTAGAACTACCCAATCATCTCACCTATACACAACTATCCCTTGCACATAAACTTATTTTCAACCCCTCCCTCTGTCCCTCCCTCTCTTCTGTGTTTAAAATGCACATACCTGATAGAATATTAAGGTCCAACAACCAAAATCTATTAGAAGTGTACAAACCAACCCGTCCCCCAGGCAAATATCTTCTCTCACATGGGTTAGCTCGCCTCTGGAACTCTCTACCTCCATCTATCCGTACTACCTCTAACCATTTTATGTTCAAGAAATCTCTTCATTCACATCTACTTTCCCAGTGGGAATGCTCTTGCTCCCACCCTACTTAACTACACTGAACATCCCCATTTCCTCCTACTCCTGCTTACACCTTTGATTTCTCTCTCTCATTATCCATAACTCTCACATTCCTGTTATTACTATAGAATGTGTAAGAATACTCTACACTCTACCTCTCACATGGAGAACTCTCTTTATGAAATAACTTTAGTAGAATTTTGAATTTATGTATAATCCTTTTAATCTGCTATCAGTTTTAACACTGTTAAATTAATTGTAATTGTTGTGCATTGCATTTGTATTTGTCTACTTGAGATTTCTTATAATGTTTAAGTATGTCTAATACCTACTGTAATCTATATTGTCTGGAGCTTTTCTCCCCAGGACTCCATTGAAAACGGGTTCATTTTGGCCCAATGGACTATCCTGGTAAACCAACTGCAAATAAAATAAAGTAAATAAATAAAGGTAGGTTTAATATATATGGTGGTCATATTCTCTACATATTGATGCAATTCTTGCAGGACAATGCCTGTTACAAGGTGCAGTCTAGATGCATCCCCACTCCACCCCTTAAACAGCAACACTTATCTAAACCTGCTGGCAAACCTAACCCATCATTTGCTTTGAGCTGTGGTCTCTGTTGAGGCTGCAAGAACAGCCAGCATTTAACCAGTACCTTATCCCAACTGTCTCTTCCCATGAAGACAAGTGAGCAGACGTAGCCTTGTCATTCCTGTCTTTCCCTTAGGCCAGCTCCAGCAGGTGCCTGAGCTACCAACTGAACTCAGGCTGCCTTAAATGTAGTAAAGGCTTTATCCATCCTTGTCAATGAAGTTAGATGTGCTGCACTTTCTGGTGCAAAACCAACAATATTAAATCTCTGCAAATGATATAGCCTGAAATGTTATTTTGTGTGCTACTCCCCCTCATGGACGGGACTACACTGTATGTAGTACCAGGGATCCTGGAGGATACCGAGTCAGGTGCACATGTCCTATGATGAAGATGGATGGCTACCTATGGGCACTATGCTTCTACTGCATATCAGCCATTTTGTTTCTTATATTTTGAGGTTGATGATCAATGACTGACTGTTGGTGGATTATTTATCTGGTATGAGTTACCTGCATTTCTTGAGTCATCTGACTAGTGCTTCTAGAGAATTGACTGTTGTTGCTCTATCATATTGACTGACTGGTGCAGCATTACAGAACACTAGAGAATGTTGGAGAGCATTGCATCTTATTTTTCTCCTGCATGCTTTGCTAAACCATTTGTTCCTGCTAAGGACTCATTGTTTTTAAGCTATGCATAGGGACAAATTTCAATACTACTAGAGACTGGGATATTCCACAATCGGAATGTTATTGCTGATGAGAATCTGGTGAGACTCTCCTGCTATTTTGTTACAGTAACCGTCCATTTTACGTTCAGTGTGCAGTCCACTTCTACTGACAACTTAGTTGGAAAGAAAGGTGGAACATCATAGCTTATTATCTACTATTTTTGTTAGTTGATTTTTTTTTTGCAACTTTGTTGCACTATTGTTTCTGCAGACTGCTTTATGTTCACATGAAGTTTCCTGACTTATGACTCAGCATTGGCTGTGAGATCTGCTGGTTCATATGGTAGCTGGGAAAGTGATCTGTGTGCAGTTGGTTTACTAGGCTTTTGTTTTGCTTGGTTAACCAGTTTTAGAATATCAGCAATGTTTCTTGTGCCCTACAGATGTTGCTTGTTTTACTTAAAATATTTGTAATTTAATATTATTTAATTCTTGTAACAAGCATTCACTTTTATTTTAATATTCATATATACCTTTACTTCTTCTTTTAGTAATGAGTTTAAGCTGCATAAGGAAACTGAAGCTGGAGATGAAGATATGTTTAACACTCAGCATTTTACCTGTGCGTTTGAGTTCATGTCTGAGCCTGACATCTCTGTCTGTCTCACTGTTTATAATCCTCATGTCCATTTCTGATTATTTCACATCATGTTTCAGATACACTTCCACACCCATCTCCACAATAGTGTTTGTTTATGTGGTCAGGGTACATATGCACACACATACACATACATGAACAAAACTTTAGCTATGGATGTGAAAAGGTCAGGTATCATATTTTACTAGTAAAACAAACATGACATAACAGTAATACATATGTAGAGTTAATATATACCCTTTAATCCACTATCTGCATCAGTGATAGACCACGATTATGTCATTTTTTGTGTGTATAGTCAGTGCAAGAAGCATGTTCCATCTGCAGGTATCATCCTGTAATATGCACCTTGTCACATGCTTTCACTGTCCATGACAAGTGATGGCAGCCACCGATGAGGTCTCTAACATGCCAGCTTGACAGTATACTGCCATGTTAGGAAACATGTATGCTTTATATGTACATCTTGTACACTATACATACATCTGTAATACACGTTTACCTCTAGCTGGACATTTCTTTCCATTAACTCTGGTGAATCTTCATGTAAAGCAGCGCACTTATCTTATTGTCCAAAATACTTTGTTTTTGTGCATGACCAGGGTGCCGAAACACAACAGCATGTATGTTATCCATGTAAGGACTTGTGCGGAAATGTACCAGTTCTCTAATGGCAATATGTTCTTTACATATTCCTGTAGAAAAGAACAAGAGTTCTTACTTTTCACATGTATGCTTGTACATGCAATTTACTTAACCCCTGCCTTGTACATGTCACCATATTATCTTATGCGCGCAATATGTTTACATTCAGATATAACAGATTATTAAGACACAAATCTCATTCTGATAGTGGTATGGGATATGTACATTGGTATACAACTGCTATATATACCCACTGCTTACAAATTATCACATAACAACATTGTAGTATATGGAAATTACTAATTACACTCCAAAATCAGTAAAAAAAAGTAATCATGTTATACACTTCTCTGACATTGCAGAAATACATAGCAACGTTTGTTATGTACCTTTGGAAATTGTTATGGTCTTGTGCTAGGGCATACATGGTAGGTACCTCATAGCAGTGCTGGCTTCTTCCTTACCTCACTTACCTTTGAAGGTATGGACAAACCACAAAAATAATTATGGAAAAGGACCAATTTATGCATAGCCAGCTTTAGGCACCAATGAATTATGTAGTTGCTGGGGGACTCGGCTCTCTGGGGGCCCTCAGCTACAACAGTAAGTTATCTTATTGTGGTACTTTGTAACATGTTTGTGAAACCAACAAAAGCTAGTACAGCAATTTTGTGTACTTAATCAAACAGGTGGGTAGCAATAATTCTTACTTATATGTCCTTAAAAATTCAAAGATATCACTGATTATTTTGTCAAGTACCAGGCTTCACAAGTCTATTGAATATTTTACCACTGACATAGCACTCCAGCTTAATTAAATCCTGTTGGTAGACATTCTCTTCTGCAAAACTAACAACATACCAATGCAAACCACACAATTCAATCCAAGCTAAAAAGCTACGAAATAATGCTTTAATCTGAAAACACCAAAAAATAACGGAAAATGCAGCACGGACTGTGAAAGTGAAATCCTTTAATGATTTAATGAATAATAGCAATTTTCAAAGAAGGTTATTAAATATGGAATCAAGGTTTATTATTAATTTTAATACTCCCTATCCTAATGGTATGAATTTAGAAATATAAATATGTCTGTTATTTAAAATTTATTTTAATGTTAAGAATCATTGGTATAAGTAGTTTGATAAGTATATAATAAAGGTGATAGTATTAGGTAATTCATTATAAGCAAGCTACGAAGTTGAATTTGTTTCTTTAAATATTTGAAAAAAAGTTAATTGATTCCATTAAGTATTTAACGTTTAATAATTTAAATATGGCTGTGTTTTGGATGTAAGTTATTCCATGAGAAGGCGAAGGCCGAGGTACCAGAATCATTAAAAGATTTCATTTTCACAGTCCGTGCTGCATTTTCCGTTATTTTTTGGTGTTTTCAAACTAACAACATAGCCAGCTTTGGGTATCTGCAATACCCGTGGCTGCACGGGGGCCCTTAATCATTGTTGTCTGCGTGAGGGCATCAACAAACACTTAACAGGGCTGTGATATGACCTTATTAGGATAAAGCTGATAATGAACATGAGCAGGGTAAGCATAGAGATCTGCAGCCCAGAGTGACTGATCTCAGTGCAAGCCGTAGATTATAAGAAGAGCTGATGCTTCCGATCTTCAGGGATGGTTTTCTATTTCAGGGATTCTATAAATACTGGCAGAAAACCAGATACAATAACTCTCAAGTTCTTTGCTCAAGAATTCTGGGTAAGGCCAAAAATAATAGAATAAAGGCTCAAGAACACATTTCAAATATTACTCTTCGTCACTTATAGAGTTAATAGAATAGTATATTTTGCACCAACATGCATCTTTTAGGGTATAAGAAGTGTGAAACTCTGATTTCTGGATTTATTGACTGTCTGTAAACCTGAATGATTTACCAGTAAATCAAACTTTTTTACAAGTGACAGAGCAAAATTATGACGCAAAATCAGGGATGGTCAGTGAAACAAGGCCAGTGGCAGGTATGCATTACTTCTCAATGAGGTAATTAAAAGTGACTTACCCCTGCTGTTGTTTGATGACTGCTGAACAACAGTCACTGATCTGGTGTGGCAGTACCACTGTTGCACAGCGTATTGCTGCTTGCTGAAGAAGTACAAAAAATACTATAGTTATGGATTATGCTTGTTTGTGTTTCTAAAGAAATCAATTATTTTTATCTGTGCACACACCCAGTAAGGCCAGAACACATATATTATTCTTCTGGGTATCAGTAAAAATCCAGTTAACAAGTAATTGTAGTTCAAAAGTTAGGCATACAATATATCACAGAACATTCGGACATTTAGATAGTCTAGGAGTCTGGTGGCCCTCACTCCCCAGACTGTATAAATAGATTTTGATTTGGACCTACTGGTGGTCACTGTTCTAAACCACACCCATTCAAAAAACAGCCCTGCTCAGATGTGTGTATGTACAGAAGGTTGCTGTAGGTTGTGTGGGAAGATGGGGATTGTGAAACTATTACTTCTTTAATTTTCATCACAGTCAAACCATAGAGGTGTACACAGGCAGCCATTATAGCTTGTTGTTTGGGCTGGGACAGTGTGGTCATTGCTTCTTTTACTTTTATCACAGTCTTCACAGATGTACAAAGATGGTTACTATAGCTTGAGTATGAGCAGTGCACTGTCTAGGAGCAACAAAATGGAATGCATTACTGTAATTTGTCTTTACTTTCCTGACAATCACACATTAGGCACTTATACAGGTGGCTGGTGTTGCGGGTAAGGAATAAAGAGTGAGGAGGCATGCTGTGTATATGTATGACAGCAGCCACCTGAAATACATGACTGTGGCCATTTGAATCTCTACTTTCATCCCAATCTAACACTAGAGGGATGCTCAGTGACTGTCTTTTTGGGGGGCTTAGGGAGGCAGGCAGTATTCCCAGGTAGGATTTGTGTAGCCTTATAACAATTGGCTTGTTTATTGTGAGCTACTATTTTTTTAGGTTTGAACATTAAGTCTTGGGAACAACTTATGTCTGCCTTGAAAGAAAAATTAAGAAAGAATCTCTTGTCTTACTCATGATTTTTGAATAGGCCACCATTGGATTAATAGAATGGAAAAATGCTCTAAAATGCATCTCAGAGTTTCTATAACCCTATTTCTTCTGGAGGCCCTAGCTTAATTTAGTTCTTTTCTAAATGGTTACTACTGTGCTATTTTGGTCAAGGAAGGGAAGGTGTATTGAAAGGATGCAAGGAAAACTAAAGTTGAACAGCAACCTTGAATGTCTTTCCTTAATTATAATTTGTCTTCAAGTTATCATTGGATGAAAAGGTTGCGTACAAAAAAAACTTTAAAATCCACTTCACAGCATATAGAAAGTAATGGCTTCTTAAAAAAACTAAAGAGTTAAGGTAAAATCTGAGAAAGGGAAGGAAAAAAAAGTAATGAGCATAGTGTGGAGAGCCAGAAATGGGGAAAACAGAGGGGAAGCCTAGAGAATGTGTGTGTGTGTGTGTGTGTGTGTGTGTGTGTGTGTGTGTGTGTGTGTGTGTGTGTGCGTGTGCGTGTGTGTGTGTGTGTGTGTGTGTGTGTGTGTGTGTACATGTTTATTGGGGGGAGGATAAAAAAGTAGACAATGCCAAGGGTACCATTTCACCTAATTCCAGCCCTGTACTTAGAGTTGTTGCAATGTATCATTGTTGCAACTAAATGCCAGTAACTGTGAATGTTCCTTTGTGAGATGGACCAGCATAGTGTGGAACACAGGCTTGTCATAATGTAAGAGTATTGTAGCTACAGGTCAGTCTGTGCGTACTTCTCCTAAAAGGTTGTAGCATGCTTAAGAGGAATGGGAGTGACTGGGTGATACTTAGACTAGAAGTACCCAGGGGGCTCCTAAGTTGACATTTGCTGGGGATCCCCATAATGCTAACACCAGCCCTGAAATTAGGGACACTTAAATGCTGGAAATACTAACTTATTACTTCTCAAAATAATTTCCAATTTTAGAAGGGATGGAGCAAAAGTCTGAGAACAAATTAGGTGCACCCTTCCAAAACATGACGGTAAGAACAGGTTTTGAAATTCTCCTGGGTGTATCACAAATTTTCAGTATTAAATCTTGGTGTTTTGGACTTTTTTTTGTGATTTATATTTGTAGGGTGTGTTGTCCTGGGCACCCAAGTCCCTTACTATAGTTCTGCTGTTACCTGAACTATATTGAGTTTAGCCAACAGGTTTTTTACATGCATCCCAGCCTAGCAGTGTATTGTGATACATTTCATTTTACTTTTTTTAAAAGCATAGAAAGTTTATGCCTTTTTAGTTTTGCAGTGGTGCTCTGATCTTCCTCTGCTGTTTAACTAACTGCAGCACTAATGCTGTTTCCTTTTATCCCATTACCCAACGTGTCAGACAGGTGACCCTGTGACCTGCATCGCTGCAGAGCTCGAACCTACAGAACAATCTGGGAGTTTTGTAATATGGCATGATATTGTAGTTCTGTGCTCTGAGTTCTTTAGAGCCCTGATAGACTTCGTATGAATACCTATGGACTGAGAAACTCTGTGTTTACCTTTGTAGTGCTTTTTGGAGTCAGAATGTTTTGATTCGACAAAAGTGACTTTCCAGTTAATATTTTAGTTGCTACTGCCATTTCCTGGTCTTCACTTGTTTTCACTTGGTTGACAAGAGCAACTGAAGGCTGTTGGTGTATTGTTCCTCGATACCTGACCATAACAAGTTACTGTGGTTGATTTTTTCTGTTTAATGGTTAGGACAACTGATGTATTTTTTCCTTTTTTGCTATTTTAGATTCTGTTGAGTAGACATTTCTTGAGCTTAATAGAACTGTTATTAAATTGCCAGTATATTGCAGGTCAGTTTCTTTTACAGATACTACGACTAAAGCTTCTGCTATCTGTCACATTAAAATGGATTTACACTGAGGTACATCTCATTATCATTAAACATCATAGATCACTTAACAGTTGCTTTTAGTTCCAATCACTGGATATTGGCATGCAGACTTTTTTTTTTTTTTTGCTAAACTGAAAATTTGTGTAATTTAGAAACACTTTTAGTTTTATGTATTTTCTTCCTGTTCAGGATTGTCAGTTTGTCCCTGTGATTTATTATATCATATAGATCAGAGTAGTAGCATCTACTGGTTTATTCCAAAACATACTAGACTTTTACCTGGATTCTGAAATTGTTAATTAGTACCTGTTTGGACTGTTCTGTATTTGTTTTTAAGTCACCTTTTAATTATCTGTTGAACTTTGCCAAAATAAGTGTATGAACTTTGTTTTACTATTGTCTATTACTGCTTTTAACTAGTATTGCACTTGACAGATGAAGGGAGTTATTAGTTTAATTTGCCTTAATTTACAAACTGTTATTTCGCTTGATCCTTTGCTACTCAAGCCATGGTTAAGAATTTCTGTATTTAGATGTTGTGGTTACTTTATTTTTTTAATAGAATGTTTCTGTTCATGTGATTTCTTTGTCAGATCTGAAACTCAAAAGCTTCTATGACACCCAATTTATAGCAGAGACTTCCAACAACAACAAGCCACCTTTACTGTAAATTTTTTTTCTGTATTTGTCTTCTCTTTTAAACTTAGAATTTGATGAGGTAAAAAAAATATAATAAAACAGACACCATAAGCACTTGTACTCCTTGAGGAGAGAGCTAAACCAGTCATTGGCAAACCACCCTATCTGGTCCCACATCTCACTTCTGTGTATTATACCAGGTTCTTATTCAATGATTTAAGGTCAAAATGTTGTCATTAAATTTAGCTGCCACGTGCTGACGGAAGGATTTTGATAAGTAGACGTGTTTTTCCATGACTGTTGCTAGGATGTTCAGTAATCCCACTGTATCCTGTTGTATCACATATCTAATAAGAGGGCATTCTTAGATTGTTCTTTCCAACATGAACAATAATCATGTCATGTTTAGCTGTAATCCTTTACAATCTAGTTGAAATGTCCCTAATTTTGGCGCAAAGCAGGCAGGAAGGACACTGTAATAATCTCCTTATAAAGTTCAGTGGGTATGTGTCTGTTTTATGTACAGTGGAGTCACCAATTAATAAGATATTTTTGGGGTTGCCAGGCCACAATTCCTGCCTTATGGGCTTCCATGTCTGGCTTGGTATATTATGATGTCAGATAGTTTTCTGTTATGGGCTCCAACCTCTGCCATGCCACTGTGACTGTGTATGCTTGTTCTGCTGTTTGTGTAATATACTACATACTGTATGTGAGCTGAGGTTCTGGTTTTATTGAATTTGTGACTTCCTGAGATACAACTAAAGCCTTTAGGGATGCAGTGACCATGTGCATATATAGTGACAAGTATTTGTGTATACTCACAGGGTGGGACTGCTGCTGAAAGTTTAGCCTTACTATTCCAGATATCCTTACATCTTTCAGTCTCATAGATATTTCAGATCTTGTCAAACATTGTTGTATCTTCTGTGAGTTGTTCAAGTAATCATCACATGTAGAACATTACAGGGCTTTATACATAGGCTGATGTCCACATACAACGACACTTTATGGTTGCCTTTGTGGTTTGATTTTTTTTGTGTGTTTTCAGCAGTACATTACAGGACATCAGTTTGAAGTGCCATAACTTAATTTCTCAGAGATGACAGATTTTCTTATATATATATATATATATATATATATATATATATATATATATATATCGACAGTTCATATGGTTGACATTCATATGGTCGTCAGTTCATATGGTCGAAACTCATTTGGTCGACAACCAGTATTCAAGGCACTTAACATGGATTTTCCCCCCTCCCCAAATTTGTGCGACCCTGGAGTTGATATATATAGTTGGGGGGGCACAGGCCCCCACATTGGGGGGTGTGGGGGCAAAACCCCCCACCTATATTCATTTAAAATGTTTAGTTTTTGTTGTATTTTCATGTTTTAAATGAATATTAAACGAATATTAGTGGGGGGCTTTGCCCCCCCCCCCTAACTATATATATGTCAACTCCAGGGTCGCACAACTTTGGGGAGTGGGGCAAATCCATGTTAAGTGCCTTTAATACTGGTTGTCGACCAAATGAGCCGTCAACCAAATGAGTTTCGACCATATGAACTGTCGACCATATGAATGTCGACCATATGAACTGTCGACCATATGAAGTAGACCCATATATATATATATATATATATATATATATATATATATATATATATATATATATATACAGTCTGGGTAGGTAAATATATGAATATATGTGACAGAAATCAAAATGAAAAGAAATTGAACACATTTTGGTGCTTTAGAAAAGAGAAAACTGCCCAAACTTATATTCTTCAAAAATGCAGTTTTAGCTTGCCAAAAAAGGTCAAGAAGGCATCATTTTATTTATTTATTTTTTTTAATTTCCCCAGGGGAATTTTTCCTACTCAAAACTTATAACTGTATGATGTTTCTGTTAGCTGCATGCACAGATGTAATTGCCATGGTCTAGGCAGGCAGGGTATTAAATGGAAAACTAATCAAATATATCAATTTAATGGTTTGTCAGGTGTACTTGTAATGGGAGGTTCCAGAGAATAGCAGGTTACTATTACAGATGCTAAGTATATTATCAATGTCCCTTAGAGTGAGTGCATGCCGTTAAAATTTGAAATAAAATTTTAAATTAAATCCATTGTAAGGGTAAAGAATAAAACAGTATGTACATTGAGCCATTTGAGCATTATTTTATGGTAACTGGAAACAGATGGACAAATAAAGGGCTACTGGTATTGTGGGGAGGGAGAGTGTCCATTATCCTGCTTGGGTAGTGCTGGATTATGGGACTTGTAGGCTTGTAGCTGAAAATTATAAGTGGTCTATTTACTGGGTGTGGTAATAGAACAGGATATCAGACTAAACTGAGCAGATGCAGTACAGCCTGTTTAAGACACGTATGCCTGGAGGTTCTCCTCCATTAGCCCCCTTTTAATTTGGACCTGGCCTAAGGCCC